>NC_091551.1:11172605-11220105 GCF_042767895.1 Penaeus vannamei
GAGAGAGAGAGAGCGAGAGAAGAGAAGAGAGAGAGAGAGAGAGAGAGAGAGAGAGAGAGAGAGAGAGAATGACATGCTATCAAGAAGGATGGTGAAATATAACAAAGTATCGCCTGCCATTACTACGTCCCTATCAGGTTTTTTCAACAGTTTTACTTCCTTTGTCTTTTCACATTAGACTAATAGAGAAAAGCCTGGAGTCTGCAAACAGAGGAAAATGATCATGATAATCCTCCTTATGAATTTCGCCGCGAAACGCACACACACACACACACACACACACACACACACACACACACACACACACACACTCACTCACTCACACACTCACACACACACGCACGAGCACACACACCACACAAGGTACACAGAGACCTCTCCCCAAACATTCCTCAGTTTTATTATCACCATCGTCATTGTCATATAACCATGATCAGTAACATGTGGGCGCGCACACACAGATACACACACACGCACGCTCGTACGCATGCACACAAATGAACACACACATGTTGCATAAAAGCCTCTTCCAACCCTTTACTATTGCCCCTCGTCACCGTGGCCGAGAGGGTAAGGGCGCCAGATTCGAAACCCGCGATCGCGAGTTCGAATCTGCAAAAGGGAGCCAAAAGTGCTCCCTCTGGTTGCAACCTCGCCCGGGGCTGAAAGACATGAAAAGCCCCGGGCACAAAAAGAGACGCCCGCCGGGTTGCAATCAGTTTTTCCCTATTGTGTATTTTTATGTATGTGTTTGTACTTGTGTGTGTTCGCGTGGGCTATGTGCACCTCATGCTGCTAACTTTTTTTTTTATATTTCAGTGCAGGACGTCAAAGGAAGACATATTTCTTTGTAAAATATACGTATATTCAAATGTAATTGCACGTGTACAGAAATATGTCCCTGAAACTTTATCTCCATTCATGTATGTGTAAATATGTCTATGAATTTGTGTGAAGTAAAGGCGAACAAGAAAGGTAAAAGAAAAAAGGCGAAGAAACACAAAGAATATAGATAAGGAACAAAACAATAACTAAGAAAAAGTAAGGTGTGAAAATGACAAAAAGTGAAAGAAAATGTGTCAAAAATGCGATAAAAATTCGGATAAGAAAATGAAGAGAAACGTCACAATATTAATAAAAAAATGAAAAAATAAAGGAGAGTAGAAAATGCGATAAACATGCGAAAGAAAGACAAATTGTGAAAACACATAATAAATACAAAAAACTGGGCTAAAAATTACGTAAACAAATTCGAAAGTATAAGTTAAGTATAGAAAGTACAAATAAAAGAACAATAATATGAATTATGATAATGATAGTAATAATAATAATAAAAGAAGCCGCACCGGTTGGAATGTTTTACCTTGCGTTTTGTTTGTGTGTATTTGCTTGTATTTATGTGCGTGCGTGTGGGTCAGGTGCAACTCATGATTGGTCAACAAAAACACTACCATCTTTTCTGTCAAAAACGTCCTCAATCTGTATCGTTCAGCTTTCAGTAGAATAGCTTATTTTGCGAGACATATTTGCGAGAATTGTTGTGCAAGACAGCAGTCGAGGAGAGAATAACGGCTATCACTAGAAGCACTCAGAGGGCGCATACCTCCGCCAAGGCAATAGGGTCACTGATGCAATAAGAATATTCACACTTGATGCATTGATTATTGCAAATGAAAGAGTGGCCGATAATTTGCAAGGATTACTCGCCCTTTCCTCACTGTTCCTTTTCTTCCATTTTTTCCTTCGCCAATTTCGATGAAAAGGCAAAAACGAGTGCGAAAACATAAAAAAAGAGGCTGGAATCCTTAAATATTACTATATTACTGTAACTTTCACTCTGTTTCCCAGAAGGACTTGCGATTCTCGGAGGCCGATGCGCGCCAGAGATCAGCCTCGGCGTCGACCTCTTCTTTTGAACTGAAAACACGAGAAGGCCAGAGAGCAGTCTTATCACGGGAGACGGACTGGACATTCTGTGCACAGTGGAGGAAGGCGTTATATAGTGGTTTATTTCTTCGCTGTATTATCGGATTCGAATATCATTCTCATTTTGTTTAATTCCTTTCACTTTTACTTTTGCTCTCTCTCTCTCTCTCTCTTTCTCTCTCTCTCTCTCTCTCTCTCTCTCTCTCTCTCTCTCTCTCTCTCTCTCTCTCTCTCTCTCTCTCTCTCTCTCTTTAGGCTTTTGACTTTCCTCATTAATGCGACAGACATTTTCCATTGAAAACTAACAAAGTTGATCCTTTTCCGTCAGCTCTTGCAATAATATATATAATAATAATATATATAATAATAATAATAATAATAATAGTAATAATAATAATAAATAAATAAACACATAAAAAATAGATAATATTATTAAAATAGATATCATTGTTATTGTCGTCGTTATTATCAATATTCTTGATTTTTATCATTATCATCAATATTGTTGTCCTTCTTACTATTGTTATTGTCATTTTCATTCTTATTATTATCATTCTAATAATTAGTATCATTGCTATTGTTATCATTACTATTGTTATCAGTATTATCATTACTATTATGATCATTATTTTTTTTTTCATCCATATGAGCATTACTGATTTTTGTTAGCATTATCATTATCAGTATTATTGCTGTTGTTATTATTATTTTCATTATCATTATTGTTGTTCTTACTATTATTGTTGCCGTAATCATCTTTCTTTTTATAATCATTATTTCTACTTTTACTATTATCGTTATTTCTATTTTCATTATCATTAATATCGTTATTACTATTATCATTACCATATAATTTATTATTATTGCTGCTTATTGGAGCCTTGTCTACATGTGAGGAAAAAAAAAAAACGAAAAAAAGAAAAAAAAGGTTTACATGTTCTCCTTCGGGAATCGAACCCGGGTCTTTTCATTTTATTTTCTGTATTATTATCATTACCATCAATATTGCTATCAATGTTATCATCATCATCATTTATATTGTTATTTATTGAAAAAAAAACGAAAATAAAATTAGTCATTTCCAACTGGTATCCGCCGGGAATCGAACCCGGGTCTACGATTTCAGAGACCGTCGTGCTAACCGTTACATAAAGGCGAATTTCTTACACTGATGTTCTTTTAATGAGTTTTATTATCTTATATTATTTTATATTTCATTTGATAACATTTTCAGATTTTCATAGTCACTGATATTGTTATACTGTTATTATCATCACCATTATAATCATCATTATAATTACCTATTGGAGCCTTGTCTCGATATG
Source organism: Penaeus vannamei (assembly GCF_042767895.1). NCBI lineage: Eukaryota > Metazoa > Arthropoda > Malacostraca > Decapoda > Penaeidae > Penaeus > Penaeus vannamei. The sequence goes on from NC_091551.1 coordinate 11,175,857, forward strand.
ACGGAAAAGAACAAGAAAGGAAAAAAATGACGGTAATTATGTTGTTATTATGATCATTATTATGATTTTTGTTATCATTATCATTATCAGTACTGTTGTTATCATTGTTATTATTGTTGTTATGATTATTCATAATGTTATTCTTTATTATTATTACAATTGCTCTTATCATCCAATACTATTATTGTTATTATTTTTACTATCATTATTATTAGTATTATTTCCATTATTATCATTACTGTTTTTATCATTCATATTCCTGTCATTAGCATTATTAATAATTTTCATTAATACTATTGTTTTTGTAATCATTATCATTATCGCGTCTGTTGTTGTTTTTATCATTTTCATTATTGTTATTATCATTATCATCATTATAACTATTATTGCTGTTGTTGTGGTTATCATCATTATTATCATTAGTATATTCATTATTGTTACAATTATCATTATCAATATTATCTTTATCATTACTGTGTCTGTTCTTATTTCTACTTTTAGCAATATTACCATTATCTTAATTTTCATTATCATTGATGTTATTATTACTATTATTATCATCATTAAGATAACCACCATTATTTTCACCTATTGGAGCCTTCTCTATATGTGAACGAAAAGAACATGAGAAGAACAAAAAAAAGAGGGGGGGGGTCATCTCCAGTTTTTTATGTGTAAAGAGGAAAATGATAAAATATAGAATCGCTTCTTGAAAATTTGCCTGATGTGAAAAATATTACTTTGGTTTCCATTAATTTTCTTCTACAGAGTAAGACACCCAACGGCACACACTCACACGAGGCAGAGACAGGAACAGAAAAGGAGGTGAGAGATCATGCAAGAAATGCAGTCTTGGATCTAATACTGCACACCTTTAACCCTTTCCGTTGCGTGTGAATGACAACGCTTTATAAAGATGGACACGAAATTTTATTTTCGAAATGCTGTTGACCTCGATAGTGTCAACGTTGACACTAAAGGTAGCTGACGAGCTACACACACACACACACACACACACACACACACACACACACACACACACACACACACACACACACACACACACACACACACACACACACACACACACACACACACACACACACACACACACACACACACACACACACACACTCACTCACTCACTCACACACTCACGCACACACACACGCACGTACACGTGCACACAAATGAACACACAAATGTTGCATAAAACCCTCTCCCAACCCTTTCCTGTTGCCCCTCGTCACCGTGGCCGAGTGGGTAAGGGCGCCAGATTCGAAACCCGCGATCGCGAGTTCGAATCTGCAAAAGGGAGCCAAAAGTGCTCCCTCTGGTTGCAACCTCGCCCGGGGCTGAAAGACATGAAGAGCCCCGGGCACAAAAAGAGACGCCCGCCGGGTTGCAATCAGTTTTTCCCTATTGTGTATTTTTATGTATGTGTTTGTACTTGTGTGTGTTCGTGTGGGCTATGTGCAACTCATGCTGCTAATATTTTTTTTTTCCTATTTCAGTGCAGGACGTCAAAGGAAGACATATTTCTTTGTAAAATATACGTATATTCAAATGTAATTGCACGTGTACAGAAATATGTCCCTGAAACTTTATCTCCATTCATGTATGTGTAAATATGTCTATGAATTTGTGTGAAGTAAAATCGAACAAGAAAGGTAAAAGAAAAAGGCGAAGAAACACAAAGAATATAGATGAGGAACAAAACAATAACTAAGAAAAAAGTAAGGTGTGAAAATGACAAAAAGTGAAAGTAGAAAATGTGTCAAAAATGCGATAAAAATTCGGATAAGAAAATGAAGAGAGACGTCACAATATTAATAACAAAAAAATAAAAAATAAAATAAAGGAGAGTAGATTTCTGTTTCTGCTTCATTATTTTCGTTCGGGTCCGCCTTGTCTATCGCTCATTCTAGGGAAAGCACCGATCAAAATTAATGGAAAATTAAATAGATTTATTCGCCCATAGATAGACCTTGTAATTTTACATGATAGGCCAATTTTTCGTATACTAACAACAAAAACAATAAAAATAATTATGACACTAAAGGTAATAACAATAAAGACAACAATAGCCAGAACATAAACACTGATTCCAATGATAAAGAAAACAACAAAAAACAGATACCAAGAGAGGGAGGGGGGGAGCCCCTTCGGGGAGGGGGGTGGGAGGGGGAGGATTTATGCCACGAATAAGAAGAAGAAGAAAAATGGCTGAGTTTTATTCACAGATCACCGAATATGTCGATGAAAATTAAATTTGGTTTCATGCAATTTGCAATACAAGTTTAACATCATTATCATTATTGGCGTAATTGTTCTCTTCTTGCAGCCTTTACAGCCTCCGATGACAGCAATGCGAATTCTTATTCTGTTCAAATGCAATTGTTACGGAAACATTTTTCTTGATCGCCTAAGGATTCGGAAAAGGCTTGTTCATCTTTCCTTTTCTTGTTTCAGCTTTTTAATATAGGGATGTTTATCATTCTCTCTTTCTCTTCCTCGATGCCTGTCTTTGTCTCTCTCTGTCCATCCGTCTGTCTGTCTGTCTCTATCTCTGTATTCGTATCTTTGTTTGTATCTGCCTCCCTTTCCCTCTCCCTCCCTTCCTCTCTCTCTCTCCTCCTCTCTCTTTCTCGCTGTCTCCCCTCACCCCTCATAAATGATAGGTGCGAGGAGAGAGAGACAACAACAATGATAATGATAATATAATAGTACTAATAATAACAATCATAATCATAATCATAATAATGATAATATTAAAAACAACATTGATAGTAATGATGATGATCAGGATAATGATAATAATAATAATAATAATAACGTAAAGGAAGACAAAAGTAATATAACATATATATAATTCCAATCAATATAATCCATAGAAAAAAAACCTTTTGAAATAGGAAGAGATGCATCTTCATGTCCGTGCATCAGTGTTTATGAACAATTAGACTCATAAATGACTATCAACGAAAGTGTTTGTGGTGTAACGGTTAGCACGATGGTCTTTAAAACCGTAGACCCGGGTTCGATTCCCGGCGGATGCTATATATATATATATATATATTTTCTTTTTTCTTTTCGTGATCTTTTCTTTGACATATAGACAAGACCTGCAATCTGTAACGGAAGTTCCCACAAAAAATAAATTTATAAAATCAATTTCAAACAAAAGCATGATCAGCAACACGATGACGCAAATTGTTTACGAGTAATAGTGTGTAAGAGAGAGAGAGGGAGAGAGAGAGAGAGAGAGAGAGAGAGAGAGAGAGAGAGAGAGAGAGAGAGAGAGAGAGAGAGAATGAGAATGATGTACCGTTTTATTTCCTGGCTTTTGCCAAAGAAACTTAAATCTTATCTAAATACAAAGTATAAATGTAATGATATTTTATGTTGTTTGTGTACGCTTTTTTTTGTCTCATTTCGTGGACAAAGAGAGAGAGAGAAAGAGAGAGAGAGAGAAAGAGAGAGAGAGAGAGAGAGAGAGAGAGAGAGAGAGAGAGAGAGAGAGAGAGAGAGAGAGAGAGAGAGAATGACATGCTATCAAGAAGGATGGTGAAATATAACAAAGTATCGCCTGCCATTACTACGTCCCTATCAGTTTTTTTTTTTTTTTCAACAGTTTTACTTCCTTTGTCTTTTCACATTAGATTAATAGAGAAAAGCCTGGAGTCTGCAAACAGAGGAAAATAATCATGATAATCCTCCTTATGAATTTCGCCGCGAAACGCACACACGCACATACACACGCACGCACACACACACCACACAAGGTACACAGAGACCTCTCCCCAAACATTCCTCTTGCCCCTCGCCACCGTGGCCGAGTGGATCAATTTTATTATCACCATTGTCATTGTCATATAACCATGATCAGTAACATGTGGGCGCACACACAGATACACACACACACGCACGTACACATGCACACAAATGAACACACAAATGTTGCATAAAACCCTCTCCCAACCCTTTCCTGTTGCCCCTCGTCACCGTGGCCGAGAGGGTAAGGGCGCCAGATTCGAAACCCGCGATCGCGAGTTCGAATCTGCAAAAGGGAGCCAAAAGTGCTCCCTCTGGTTGCAACCTCGCCCGGGGCTGAAAGACATGAAGAGCCCCGGGCACAAAAAGAGACGCCCGCCGGGTTGCAATCAGTTTTTCCCTATTGTGTATTTTTATGTATGTGTTTGTACTTGTGTGTGGGCTATGTGCAACTCATGCTGCTAATAATTATTTTTTCCTGTTTCAGTGCAGGACGTCAAAGGAAGACATATTTCTTTGTAAAATATACGTATATTCAAATGTAATTGCACGTGTACAGAAATATGTCCCTGAAACTTTATCTCCATTCATGTATGTGTAAATATGTCTATGAATTTGTGTGAACTAAAATCGAACAAGAAAGGTAAAGGAAAAAGGCGAAGAAACACAAAGAATATAGATGAGGAACAAAACAGTAACTAAGAAAAAAGTAAGGTGTGAAAATGACAAAAAGTGAAAGTAGGAAATGTGTCAAAAAGATAAAAATTCGGATAAGAAAATGAAGAGACACGTCACAATATTTAAAAAAAAGAAAAATAAATAAAATAAAATAAAAAATAAAAAATAAAGGAGAGTAGAAAATGCGATAAACATGCGAAAGAAAGACAAATTGTGAAAACACATAATAAATACAAAAAACTGGGCTAAAAATTACGTAAACAAATTCGAAAGTATAAGTTAAAGTATAGAAAGTACAAATAAAAGAACAATAATATAAATGATGATAATGATAATAATAATAATAATAATAATAATAATAAAAGAAGCCGCACCGGTTGGAATGTTTTACCTTGCGTTTTGTTTGTGTGTGTTTGTTTGTATGTATGTGCGTGCGTGTGGGCCAGGTGCAACTCATGATAAAAGAGAAAACCGAATGAAGGATTAAAGCGAATGAAAAATAGTAATTATCGTAGAAGATTAATAAAGCCTTTCTTTCCTAATCCAAGTCTTCTTATTGGCTTGCATTCAGCCAATCAGCTCTCGTGACAAAGGCCCAACTGAAGCCTGAGAAAAATCATTCTGAAACATTTGAAGTTAACAAGAAAGCATAATGAAAGGATGATAACGATGATAATGAGATAATTATATTAATAATCACAGCGATGATAATAACAATAATAATAATAACATCAACAAAAACAATGATAATAGCAATGATGATAATGATAATGATAATAGTGATGATAATGTTAATAACGATGATGATAATGGTAATGCTAACTATAATGTTGATAACAATAATAATAATGATAATGATAACGACAACAAGAAAGCAATAATGATAATAACAGCGATAATGATAATGATGATAATGAAAACAGTAAAAACAATGATGATAACAGTAAAAACAATAATAATAACAAAATATTAATGATGATAAAAACCAAAATAATAATGATAATGAAAATTATAATGATAATAATGATGACAATATTTATAATAATTATAATGATAATAACGATAATAATGAAAACGATAATAGCAATAATGATAATAACGATAATAATGAAAACGATAATAGCAATAATGATAATAATAGGAATAATAATAACAATGATAATGATAATGATGATATTGTTGATAATGATAATGATAATAATAGGAATAATAATAACAATGATAATGATAATGATGATATTGTTGATAATGATAATGATAATGGTATTGGTGATAATGATAATAATAATGATAATGATAACAATAATAATGATAATAATAATAACAATAATAATGATAATAGTGATGATAATGATGGTACAAATTAAAACAATGATGTTCATGATAATGATAATAATAATAACGATAATACAGTAATAGGAATGATAATAATAATAACGATGATATTAATAATAACAATAATAACAATAATAATAATAATAATAATAATAATAATAATAATAATAATAATAATAATAATAATAATAATAATAATAATAATAATAACATTAAGGTAGGGAACTCGGAAGTCCACCTGTTCTTATTTATTATTATTTCCATCACAATGAATCATAGACAAATTGATTTGTATTTATTTTTTGCTATTTCTTTCGTGGACGTCACAATTTCGGTGGGAAATTAGAATGAAAAAGATTCGGGATTTTTACTTTTTTCCTGTAAATAAATGTCGGTGGGCCCGCTATTCAAAAAAAAAAAAAAAAAAAAAAATAATACTGTGGCCTAATCCTCGCAAAGATTCCTGACCAAAATAAGTCATTTTAGCGAAAGTGATTTCCCAAACTAAAACAAGAAAAAGTGGTGTCGTTTTTATTGAACAATCATAGGTTGCACACGGCCCACACGCACTCGCATAAGCACAAGCACATATACACACATAAACACATAACGGGGGAAATTATATTGTGAACGGGGAGCTCTCTCTCTCTTCTTCTTCTTCCTTCTTTCTTTCTTTTTTCCATGACTTTTCAGACACACACACACACACACACACACACACACACACACACACACACACACACACACACACGAACAAACGAACATGCACACACATGTTGGATAAAAGCCTCTCCCAACCCACTTCTGTTGCCCCTCGTCACCGTGGCCGAGAGGGTAAGGGCGCCAGATTCGAAACCCGAATATGTCGATGGAAATTAAATTTGGTTTCAAACAATTTGCAATACAAGTTTAACATCATCATCATTATTGGCGTAATTGTTCTCTTCTTGCAGCCTTTACAGCCTCCGATGACAGCAATGCGAATTCTTATTCTGTTCAAATGCAATTGTTACGGAAACATTTTTCTTGATCGCCTAAGGATTCGGAAAAGGCTTGTTCATCTTTCCTTTTCTTGTTTCAGCTTTTTAATATAGGGATATTTATCATTCTCTTTCTCTTCCTCGATGCCTGTCTTTGTCTCTCTCTGTCCATCCGTCTGTCTGTCTGTCTCTATCTCTGTATTCGTATCTTTGTTTGTATCTGCCTCCCTTTCCCTCTCCCTCCCTTCCTCTCTCTCTCTCCTCCTCTCTCTTTCTCACTGTTCCCCCCCACCCCTCATAAATGATAGGTGCGAGGAGAGAGAGACAATAACATTGATATTGATAATATGATAGTAATAATAATAACAATCATAATCATAATCATAATAATGATAATATTAAAAACAATATTGATAGTAATGATGATGATCAGGATAATAATAATAATAATAATAATAATAATAATAATAATAATAATAATAACGTAAAGGAAGACAAAAGAAGTATAACATATATATAATTCCAATCAATATAATCCATAGAAAAAAACCTTTTGAAATAGGAAGAGATGCATCTTCATGTCCGTGCATCAGTGTTTATGAACAATTAGACTCATAAATGAATAACAATGATAGTGTCTGTGCTATAACGGTTAGCACGGTGGTCTTTAAAACCGTAGACCCGGGTTCGATTCCCGGCGGATGCTATATATATATATTTTCTTTTTTTCTTTTCGTGATCTTTTCTTTGACATATAGACAAGACCTGCAATCTGTAACGGAAGTTCCCACAAAAAATAAATTTATAAAATCAGTTTCAAACAAAAGCATGATCAGCAACACGATGACGCAAATTGTTTACGAGTAATAGTGTGTAAGAGAGAGAGAGAGAGAGAGAGAGAGAGAGAGAGAGAGAGAGAGAGAGAGAGAGAGAGAGAGAGAGAGAGAGAGAGAGAGAGAGAAAGGAAGAAAGAGAAAGAGAATGAGAATGATGTACCGTTTTATTTCCTGGCTTTTGCCAAAGAAACTTAAATCTTATCTAAATACAAAGTATAAATGTAATGATATTTCATGTTGTTTGTGTACGCTACCTGTCTTTTTTATCTCTCATTTCGTGGACAAAGAGAGAGAGAGAGAGAGAGAGAGAGAGAGAGAGAGAGAGAGAGAGAGAGAGAGAGAGAGAGAGAGAGAGAGAGAGAGAGAGAGAGAGAGAGAGAGAGAGAGAAAGAGAGAGAGAGAGAGATAATGACATGCTATCAAGAAGGATGGTGAAATATAACAAAGTATCGCCTGCCATTACTACGTCCCTATCAGGTTTTTTCCACAGTTTTACTTCCTTTGTCTTTTCACATTAGATTAATAGAGAAAAGCCTAGAGTCTTCAAACAGAGGAAAATGATCATGATAATCCTCCTTATGAATTTCGCCGCGAAACGCACACACGCACACACACACACACACACACTCACTCACTCACACACGCACACACACACCACACAAGGTACACAGAGACCTCTCCCCAAATATTCCTCTTGCCCCTCGCCACCGTGGCCGAGTGGATCAGTTTTATCATCACCATCGTCGTTGTCATATAACCATGATCAGTAACATGTGGGCGCACACACAGACACACACACAAGCACGTACACATGCACACAAATGAACACACAAATGTTGCATAAAACCCTCTCCCAACCCATTTCTGTTGCCCCTCGTCACCGTGGCCGAGAGGGTAAGGGCGCCAGATTCGAAACCCGCGATCGCGAGTTCGAATCTGCAAAAGGGAGCCAAAAGTGCTCCCTCTGATTGCAACCTCGCCCGGGGCTGAAAGACATGAAGAGTCCCGGGCACAAAAAGAGACGCCCGCCGGGTTGCAATCAGTTTTTCCCTATTGTGTATTTTTATGTATGTGTTTGTACTTGTGTGTGTTCGTGTGGGCTATGTGCAACTCATGCTGCTAATAATTTTTTTTTTTCCTGTTTCAGTGCAGGACATCTAAGGAAGACATATTTCTTTGTAAAATATACGTATATTCAAATGTAATTGCACGTGTACAGAAATATGTCCCTGAAACTTTATCTCTATTCATGTATGTGTAAATATGTCTATTTGTGTGAAGTAAACTCAAACAAGAAAGGTAAAAGAAAAAAGGCGAAGAAACACAAAGAATATAGATGAGGAACAAAACAATAACAAAGAAAAAAGTGTGTGAAAATGACAAAAAGTGAAGTAGAAAATGTGTCAAAAATGCGATAAAAATTCGGATAAGAAAATGAAGAGAAACGTCACAATATTAATAACAAAAAAATAAAAAATAAAATAAAGGAGAGTAGAAAATGCGATAAACATGCGAAAGAAAGACAAATTGTGAAAACACATAATAAATACAAAAAAACTGGGCTAAAGATTACGTAAAAAAAATCGAAATATAACAGTATCGCCTGCCATTACTATGTCCCTATCAGGTTTTTTCAACAGTTTTACTTCCTTTGTCTTTTCACATTAGACTAATAGAGAAAAGCCTGGAGTCTTCAAACAGAGGAAAATGATCCTGATAATCCTCCTTATGAATTTCGCCGCGAAACGCACACACGCACATACACACACACCACACAAGGTACACAGAGACCTCTCCCCAAATATTCCTCTTGCCCCTCGCCACCGTGGCCGAGTGGATCAGTTTTATCATCACCATCGTCATTGTCATATAACCATGATCAGTAACATGTGGGCGCACACACAGATACACATACACACGCACGTACACATGCACACAAATGAACACACAAATGTTGCATAAAAGCCTCTCCCAACCCAATTATGTTGCCCCTCGTCACCGTGGCCGAGAGGGTAAGGGCGCCAGATTCGAAACCCGCGATCGCGAGTTCGAATCTGCAAAAGGGAGCCAAAAGTGCTCCCTCTGGTTGCAACCTCGCCCGGGGCTGAAAGACATGAAGAGCCCCGGGCACAAAAAGAGACGCCCGCCGGGTTGCGATCAGTTTTTTCCCTATTATGTAGTTTTATGTATGTGTTTGTACTTGTGTGTGTTCGTGTGGGCTATGTGCAACTCATGCTGCTAATATTTTTTTTTCTTATTTCAGTGCAGGACGTCAAAGGAAGACATATTTCTTTGTAAAATATACGTATATTCAAATATAATTGCACGTGTACAGAAATATATCATTGAAACTTAATGGAAAATTAAATAGATTTAACAAATGGTATCATAATAATGGTATCAAATGGTTCTCTCTCTCTCTCTCTTTCTCTCTCTCTCTCTCTCTCTCTCTCTCTCACTCTCACTCTCACTCTCACTCTCTCTCTCTCTGTTTATTCGCCCATAGATAGACCTTGTAATTTTACATGATAGGCCAATTTTTCGTATACTAACAACAAAAACAATAAAAATAATTATGACACTAAAGGTAATAATAATAAAGACAACAATAGCCAGAACATAAACACTGATTCCAATGATAAAGAAAACAACAAAAAAGAGAGGGAGGGGGGGGGGAGAGCCTTCGGGGAAGGGGGGGGAGGGGGAGGATTTATGCCACGAATAATAAGAAGAAAAATGGCTGAATTTTATTCACAGATCACCGAATATGTCGATGGAAATTAAATTTGGTTTTAAGCAATTTGCAATACAAGTTTAACATCATTATCATTATTGACGTAATTGTTCTCTTCTTGCAGCCTTTACAGCCTCCGATGACAGCAATGCGAATTCTTATTCTGTTCAAATGCAATTGTTACGGAAACATTTTTCTTGATCGCCTAAGGATTCGGAAAAGGCTTGTTCATCTTTCCTTTTCTTGTTTCATCTTTTTAATATAGGGATGTTTATCATTATCTCTTTCTCTTCCTCGATGCCTGTCTTTGTCTCTCACTGTCCATCCGTCTGTCTGTCTGTCTCTATCTCTGTATTCGTATCTTTGTTTGTATCTGCCTCCCTTTCCCTCTCCCTCCCTTCCTCTCTCTCTCTCTCCTCCTCTCTCTTTCTCGCTGTTTCCCCCCACCCCTTATAAATGATAGGTGCGAGGAGAGATATAATAATGATAATATAATAGTAATAATAATAACAATCATAATCATAATCATAATCATAATAATGATAATATTAAAAACAATATTGATAGTAATGAAGATGATCAGGATAATAACATATATATAAATCCAATCAATATAATCCATAGAAAAAAAAAACTTTTGAAATAGAAAGAGATGCATCTTCATGTCCGTGCATCAGTGTTTATGAACAATTAGACTCATAAATGAAGTTCAATGAAAGCGTCCGTGGTGTTACGGTTAGGACGATGGTCTTTAAAACCGTAGACCCGGGTTCGATTCCCTGCAGATGCTATATATATATATATATATTCTTTTTTCTTTTCGTGATCTTTTCTTTGACATATAAACAAGACCTGCAATCTGTAACGGAAGTTCCCACAAAATTAGATCTATAAAATCAGTTTCAAACAAAAGCATGATCAGCAACACGATGACGCAAATTGTTTACGAGTAATAGTATGTAAGAGAGAGAGATAGGTAGATAGATAGATAGATAGAGAGAGAGAGAGAGAGAGAGAGAGAGAGAGAGAGAAAGAGAGAGAGAGAGAGAGAGATCGAATAAGAATGATGTACCGTTTTATTTCCTGGCTTTTGCCAAAAAAACTTAAATCTTATCTAAATACAAAGTATAAATGTAATGATATTTCATGTTGTTTATGTACGCTACCTGTCTTTTTTATCTCTCATTTCGTGGACAAAGATAGATAGATAGATAGATAGATAGATAGATAGATAGATAGATAGATAGATAGATAGATAGATAGATAGATAGATAGATAGATAGAGATAATGACATGCTATCAAGAAGGATGGTGAAATATAACAAAGTATCGCCTGCCATTACTACGTCCCTATCAGGTTTTTTCAACAGTTTTACTTCCTTTGTCTTTTCACATTAGATTAATAGAGAAAAGCCTGGAGTCTGCAAACAGAGGAAAATGATCATGATAATCCTCCTTATGAATTTCGCCGCGAAACGCACACACACACACACACACACTCACTCACACACTCACATACACACGCACGAGCACACACACCACACAAGGTACACAGAGACCTCTCCCCAAACATTCCTCTTGCACCTCGCCACCGTGGCCGAGTGGATCAGTTTTATCATCACCATCGTCGTTATCATATAACCATGATCAGTAACATGTGGGCGCACACACAGATACACACACACACGCACGTACACATGCACACAAATGAACACACAAATGTTGCATAAAAGCCTCTCCCAACCCATCTCTATTGCCCCTCGTCACCGTGGCCGAGAGGGTAAGGGCGCCAGATTCGAAACTCGCGATCGCGAGTTCGAATCTGCAAAAGGGAGCCAAAAGTGCTCCCTCTGGTTGCAACCTCGCCCGGGGCTGAAAGACATGAAGAGCCCCGGGCACAAAAAGAGCCGCCCACCGGGTTGCAATCAGTTTTTCCCTATTGTGTAGTTTTATGTATGTGTTTGTACTTGTGTGTGTTCGTGTGGGCTATGTGCAACTCATGCTGCTAATACTTTTTTTTTTCCTATTTCAGTGCAGGGCGTCAAAGGAAGACATATTTCTTTGTAAAATATACATATATTCAAATGTAATTGCACGTGTACAGAAATATGTCCCTGAAACTTTATCTCCATTCATGTATGTGTAAATATGTCTATAAATTTGTGTGAAGTAAAATTGAACAAGAAAGGTAAAGGAAAAAGGCGAAGAAACACAAAGAATATAGATGAGGAACAAAACAATAACTAAGAAAAAAGTAAGGTGTGAAAATGACAAAAAGTGAAAGTAGAAAATGTGTCAAAAATGCGATAAAAATTCGGATAAGAAAATGAAGAGAGACGTCACAATATTAATAACAAAAAAAAAAAAGATCAGAAAAAATAAAAAATAAAGGAGAGTAGAAAATGCGATAAACATGCGAAAGAAAGACAACACATAACACATAATAAATACAAAAAACTGGGCTAAAAATTACGTAAACAAATTCGAAAGTATAAGTTAAAGTATAGAAAGTACAAATAAAAGAACAATAATATAAATGATAATGATAATAATAATAATAATAAAAGAAGCCGCACCGGTTGGATTGTTTTATCTTGCGTTTTGTTTGTGTGTGTGTTTGTTTGTATTTATGTGCGTGCGTGTGGGCCAGGTGCAACTTATGATAAAAGAGAAAACCGAATGAAGGATTAAAGCGAATGAAAAATAGTAATTATCGTAGAAGATTAATAAAGCCTTTCTTTCCTAATCCAAGTCTTCTTATTGGCTTGCATTCAGCCAATCAGCTCTCGTGACAAAGGCCCAACTGAAGCCTGAGAAAAATCATTCTGAAACATTTGAAGTTAACAAGAAATCATAATGAAAGGATGATAACGATGATAATGAGATAATTATGTTAATCACAGCGATGATGATAACAACAATAATAATAACATCAACAAAAACAATGATAATGGCAGTGATGATAATGATGATGATAATAGTGATGATAATGTTAATAACGATGATGATAATGGTAATGCTAACTGTAATGTTGATAACAATAATAATAATGATAATGATAACGACAACAAGAAAGCAATAATGATAACAACAGCGATAATGATAATGATGATAATAATAACAGTATAAACAATAATGATAACAGTAAAAACAATAATAATAACAAAATATTAATGATGATAAAAACCAAAATGATAATGATAATGAAAATGATAATAATAATAATGATAACAATACTTATAATAACAATAATGATAATAACGATAATAATGAAAACGATAATAGCAATAATGATAATAATAGGAATAATAATAACAATGATAATGATAATGATGATATTGTTCATAATGATATTGATAATGGTATTGGTGATAATGATAATAATAATGATAATGATAATAATAATGATAATAATAATAACAATTATAATGATAATAGTGATGATAATGATGGTACAAATTAAAACAATGATGTTCATGATAATGATAATAATAATAACGATAATACAGTAATAGGAATAATAATAATAACGATGGTATTAATAATAACAATAATAATAATAATAATAATAATAATAATAATAATAATAATAATAATAATAATAATAATAATATGAAGGTAAGGAACTCGGAAGTCCACCTGTTCATATTTATTATCATTTCCATCACAATGAATCATAGACAAATTGATTTGTATTCATTTTTTGCTATTTCTTTCGTGGACGTCACAATTTGGGTGGGAAATTAGAATGAAAAAGATTCGGGATTTTTACTTTTTTTCCTGTAAATAAATGTCGGTGGGCCCGCTATTAAAAAAAAAAAAAAAAAAAACACTGTGGCCTAATCCTCGCAAAGATTTCTGACCAAAATAAGTCGTTTTAGCGAAAGTGATTTCCCAAACTAAACCAAGAAAAAGTGGTGTCATTTTTATTGAACAATCATAGGTTGCACACGGCCCACACAAGCACAAGCACATATACACACATAATCACTTAACGGGGGTGCTCTCTCTCTCTTCTTCCTTCTTTCTTTCTTTTTTCCATGTCTTTTCAGACACACACACACACACACACACACACACATGCACACAAACAAACGAACAAGCACACATATGTTGAATAAAATCCTCTCCCAACCCATTTCTGTTGCCCCTCGTCACCGTGGCCGAGTGGGTAAGGGCGCCAGATTCGAAACCCGCGATCGCGAGTTCGAATCTGCAAAAGGGAGCCAAAAGTGCTCCCTCTGGTTGCAACCTCGCCCGGGGCTGAAAGACATGAAGAGCCCCGGGCACAAAAAGAGACGCCCGCCGGGTTGCAATCAGTTTTTCCCTTTTGTGTGTTTTTGTGTGTGTAGGACAGTAAAACAATCTATATCTCTCCAATGTGAAATATACGTATATAAGCTTCAAAAGTGCGATAAAAATTCGAATAAGAGATGTGAAGAGAAACTTCCCAATAATTAGAAACCGACAAAAATACTAATCAAGAAAACTGCAAGAGGGAACGAAATAGATACAGAAAAGTTCGCTAACAATAAGGCGAAAAAGAGGGAAAAATGAAACGAAGGGATTTTCATGGAGGCGAAGACGAAAAACCGGCGGGAAAGAAGGAAAGAAAAACTCGCTATTCCGACATCATATTTTTATCGTTTTCTCTGCAGATTCCATCATGAATCGTTTCCTTCCAAGATAATAGATATGGCGAAGATAATCAAAACAAAGTATAAATGTAATGATATTTCATGTTGTTTGTGTACGCTACCTGCCTTTTTTCATCTCTCATTTCGTGGACAAAGAGAGAGAGAGAGAGAGAGAGAGAGAGAGAGAGAGAGAGAGAGAGAGAGAGAGAGAGAGAGAGATAATGACATGCTGTCAAGAAGGATGGTGAAATATAACAAAGTATCGCCTGCGATACTACGTCCCTACCAGTTTTTTTCAACAGTTTTACTTCCTTTGTCTTTTCACATTAGATTAATAGAGAAAAGCCTGGTCTTCAAACATAGGAAAATGATCATGATAATCCTCCTTATGAATTTCGCCGCGAAACGCACACACGCACATACACACACACCACACAAGGTACACAGAGACCTCTCCCCAAACATTCCTCTTGCCACTCGTCACCGTGGCCGAGTGGATCAATTTTATTATCACCATCGTCATTGTCATATAACCATGATCAGTAACATGTGGGCGCACACACAGATACACACACACACGCACGTACACATGCACACAAATGAACACACAAATGTTGCATAAAACCCTCTCCCAACCGATTTCTGTTGCCCCTCGTCACCGTGGCCGAGAGGGTAAGGGCGCCAGATTCGAAACCCGCGATCGCGAGTTCGAATCTGCAAAAGGGAGCCAAAAGTGCTCCCTCTGATTGCAACCTCGCCCGGGGCTGAAAGACATGAAGAGTCCCGGGCACTAAAAGAGACGCCCGCCGGGTTGCAATCAGTTTTTCCCTATTGTGTATTTTTATGTATGTGTTTGTACTTGTGTGTGTTCGTGTGGGCTATGTGCAACTCATGCTGCTAATAATTTTTTTTCCTATTTCAGTGCAGGACGTCAAAGGAAGACATATTTCTTTGTAAAATATACGTATATTCAAATGTAATTGCACGTGTACAGAAATATGTCCCTGAAACTTTATCTCCATTCATGTATGTGTAAATATGTCTATGAATTTGTGTGAAGTAAAATCGAACAAGAAAGGTAAAAGAAAAAAGGCGAAGAAACACAAAGAATATAGATGAGGAACAAAACAATAACTAAGAAAAAAGTAAGGTGTGAAAATGACAAAAAGTGAAAGGAAAATGTGTCAAAAATGCGATAAAAATTCGGATAAGAGAATGAAGAGAAACGTCACAATATATATATATATATATAAAGTAGAAAATGCGATAAACATGCGAAAGAAAGACAAATTGTGAAAACACATAATAAATACAAACAAACTGGGCAAAAAATTACGTAAACAAATTCGAAAGTATAAGTTAAAGTATAGAATGTACAAATAACAGAATAATATAAATGATGATAATGATAATAATAATAATAAAAGAAGCCGCACCGGTTGGAGTGTTCTATCTTGCATTTTGTTTGTGTGTGTATTTGTTTGTATTTATGTGCGTGCGTGTGGGTCAGGTGCAACTCATGATTGGTCAACAAAAACACTACCATTTTTTCTGTCAAAAACGTCCTCAATCTGTATCGTTCAGCTTTCAGTAGAATAGCTTATTTTGCGAGACATATTTGCGAGAATTGTTGTGCAAGACAGCAGTCGAGTAGAGAATAAAGGCTATCACTAGAAGCACTCAGAGGGCGCATACCTCCGCCAAGGCAATAGGGTCACTGATGCAATAAGAATATTCACACTTGATGCACTGATTATTGCTAATGAAAGAGTGGCCGATAATTTGCAAGGATTACTCGCCCTTTCCTCACTGTTCCTTTTCTTCCATTTTTTCCTTCGCCAATTTCAGTGAACAAGGCGAAAACGACGTTGTGTGAAAATATATAAAAAGAGGCTGGAATCCTTAAATATTACTGTAACTTTTTCCCTTTCACTCTGTTTCCCAGAAGGACTTGCGATTCTCGGCGGCCGATGCGCGCCAGAGATCAGCCTCGGCGTCGACCTCTTCTTTTGAACTGAAAGCAGTCTTATCATGGGAGACGGACTGGACATTCTGTGGACAGTGGAGGAAGGCGTTATATAGTGGTTTATTTCTTCGCTGTATTATAGGATTCGAATATCATTCTCGTTTTGTTTAATTCCTTTCACTTTTACTTTTACTCTCACTCACTCACTCACTCACTCTCTCTCTCTCTCTCTCTCTCTCTCTCTCTCTCTCTCTCTCTCTCTCTCTCTCTCTCTCTCTCTCTCTCTCTCTCTCGCTCTCTCTCGCTCTCGCTCTCGCTTTCTCTCTTTCCTGGCGGGGATTTTCATACTGGCCGTTTAGTTCATCCGTGATCAAGCAATTTATGTTTCGGATAATCAGATCCAATAATGGATATACAAGGATGAGAAAGCAGATTGATTATTATTATTATTATTATTATTATTATTATTAATATTATCATATATATATATATATATATATATATATATATATATATATATATATATATATATCCACTCGGGATCGAACCGAGGACCTTGCGCGTGTGAAGCGCACGTACACACACTACGGGAAAGTTATTATATTAAGCGTTCACTGTTCAATATTTTGATTTAGGTGCTGGTTAGTACGAGAGAAAAAGAGAGATAAAAGGGGGGAGGATGACAGATACCGAAAATAAGTGAGATAGAGAGATAGATGAGGATTACCGAAAGAGAGAAAAAGAAAGTAGGAGAGAATGGTAGATGCGTAGAAATGAAAGAGATGATAATATTACCAGATGTTTCCACTCGGGATCGAACCGAACATGATTGCTTATATCTATATATATCTATATCTTATATATATATATATATATATATATATATATATATATATATATATATATATATATATATATATATATTTATATCTTATATCTATGTTAAAATGTGCAAAACCTCGACTTAAGAGAGGAAATCATTCAAAACATCTTTTTTCCAAGGATGATTAACGAACACCGGAAGTCAGTTGAGACCGAAATAAAATGCATGTTACAGAAGAAGGGAATTATTTTTGAATAATAGCGGTTCTCCTGCAGTGCAATGCGGTTCTTCTTTCCCTATTAATGCCACCGCAGTTTATGCCTGTGTGTTCGTTTTAATGCTTCGAGGCAGAGAAAGCTGTCCTGTTAACAAGAAAGCAATATTAGGCTTTTGACTTTCCTCATTAATGCGACAGACATTTTCCATTGAAAACTAACAAAATTGATCCTTTTCCGTCAGCTCTTGCAATAATTAATATAATAATAATAATAATGATAATAATAATAATAATAAATAAATAAACACAAAAAATAGATATTATTAAAATAGATATCAATATTCTTGATTTTTATCATTATCATCAATATTGTTGTCCTTTTTACTATTGTTATTGTCATTTTCATTATTATTATTATCATTCTGATAATTAGTATCATTGCTATTGTTATCATTACTATTGTTATCAGTATTATCATTACTATTATGATCATTATTTCTTTTTTTTTTATCCATATGAGCATTACTGATTTTTGTTAGCATTATCATTATCAGTATTATTGCTGTTGTTATTATTATTTTCATTATCATTATTGTTCTTACTATTATTGTTGCCGTAATCATCTTTCTTTTTATAATCATTATTTCTACTTTTACTATTATCGTTATTTCTATTTTCATTATCATTAATATCGTTATTACTATTATCATTACCATATGATTTATTATTATTGCTGCTTATTGGAGCCTTGTCTACATGTGAGAGGAAAAAAACGAAAAAAGAAAAAAATGGTTTACATATTCTCCTTCGGGAATCGAACCCGGGTCTTTTCATTTTATTTTCTGTATTATCATCATTACCATCAATATTGCTATCAATGTTATCATCATTATCATTTATTTTGTTATTTATTGAAAAAAAACGAAAATAAAATTAGTCACTTCCAGCTAGTATCCGCCGGGAATCGAACCTGGGTCTTTTCATTTTATTTTCTGTATTATTATCATTACCATCAATATTGCTATCAATGTTATCATCATTATCATCTATATTGTTATTTATTGAAAAAACGAAAAGAAATTAGTCATTTCCAACTGGTATCCGCCGGGAATCGAACCCGGGTCTACGATTTCTGAGACCGTCGTGCTAACCGTTACATAAAGGCGAATTTCTAACACAGATGTTCTTTAATGAGTTGTATTATCTTATATAATTTTATATTTCATTTGATTACATTTTTAGATTTTCATTGTCATTGATATTGTTATAACTGTTATTATCATCACCATTATAATCATCATTATAATTACCTATTGGAGCCTTGTCTTGATATGACGGAAAAGAACAAGAAAGGAAAAAAATGACGGTAATTATGTTGTTATTATGATCATTATTATGATTTTTGTTATCATTATCATTATCAGTACTGTTGCTATCATTGTTATTATTGCTGTTATGATTATTCATAATGTTATTTATTATTATTATAATTGTTCTTATCCAATACTATTATTGTTATTATTTTTACTATCATTATTATTAGTATTATTTCCATTATTATCATTACTGTTCTTATCATTCATACTCCTGTCATTAGCATTATTAATAATTTTCATTAATATTATTGTTTTAGTAATCATTATCATTATCACGTCTGTTGTTGTTTTTATCATTTTCATTATTGTTATTGTCATTATCATCATTTTAACTGTTATTGCTGTTGTTGTGGTTATCATCATTATTATCATTAGTATATTCATTATTGTTACAATTATCATTATCAATATTATCTTTATCATTACTGTGTCTGTTCTTATTTCTACTTTTAGCAATATGACCATTATCTTAATTTTCTTTATCATTGAAATTATTATTACTATTATTATCATCATTAAGATAACCACCATTATTTTCACCTATTGGAGCCTTCTCTATATGTGAACGAAAAGAACATGAGAACAAAAAAAAAAAAAAAAAAAGGGGGGGGGGTCATCTCCAGTTTTTTATGTGTAAAGAGGAAAATGACAAAATATAGAATCGCTTCTTGAAAATTTTGAATGTGAAAAATATTGCTTTGGTTTTCATTAATTTTCTTCTACAGAGTAAGACACCCAACGGCACACACACTCACACGAGGCAGAGACAGGAACAGAAAAGGAGGTGAGAGATCATGCAAGAAATGCAGTCTTGGATCTAATACTGCACACCTTTAACCCTTTATAAAGATGGACACGAAATTTTATTTTCGAAATGCTGTTGACCTCGATAGTGTCAACGTTGACACTAAAGGTAGCTGACGAGCCACACACACACACACATACACACACACTCACTCACACACTCACGCACGCACGCACGCACACACACACGCACGTACACGTGCACACAAATGAATACACAAATGTTGCATAAAAGCCTCTCCCAAACCATATCTGTTGCCCCTCGTCACCGTGGCCGAGAGGGTAAGGGCGCCAGATTCGAAACTCGCGATCGCGAGTTCGAATCTGCAAAAGGGAGCCAAAAGTGCTCCCTCTGGTTGCAACCTCGCCCGGGGCTGAAAGACATGAAGAGCCCCGGGCACAAAAAGAGACGCCCGCCGGGTTGCAATCAGTTTTCCCTATTGTGTATTTTATGTGTTTGTACTTGTGTGTGTTCGTGTGGGCTATGTGCAACTCATGCTGCTAATAATTTTTTTTCCTGTTTCAGTGCAGGACGTCTAAGGAAGACGTATTTCTTTGTAAAATATACGTATATTCAAATGTAATTGCACGTGTACAGAAATATGTCCCTGAAACTTTATCTCCATTCATGTATGTGTAAATATGTCTATGAATTTGTGTGAAGTAAAATCGAACAAGAAAGGTAAAGGAAAAAGGCGAAGAAACATAAAGAATATAGATGAGGAACAAAACAATAACTAAGAAAAAAGTAAGGTGTGAAAATGACAAAAAGTGAAAGTAGAAAATGTGTCAAAAATGCGATAAAAATTCGGATAAGAAAATGAAGAGAAACGTCACAATATTAATAACAAAAATAAATAAATAAATAAATAAATAAAAATAAAGGAGAGTAGAAAATGCGATAAACATGCGAAAGAAAGACAAATTGTGAAAACAAATAATAAATACAAAAAACGGCTAAAAATTACGTAAACAAATTCGAAAGTATAAGTTAAAGTATAGAAAGTACAGACAAATAAAAGAACAATAATATAAATGATGATAATGATAATAATAATAATAATAAAAGAAGCCGCACCGGTTGGATTGTTTTACCTTGTGTTTTGTTTGTGTGTGTATTTGTTTGTATTTATGTGCGTGCGTGTGGGTCAGGTGCAACTCATGATTGGTCAACAAAAACTACCATTTTTTCTGTCAAAAACGTCCTCAATCTGTATCGTTCAGCTTTCAGTAGAATAGCTTATTTTGCGAGACAAATTTGCGAGAATTGTTGTGCAAGACAGCAGTCGAGGAGAGAATATCGGCTATCACTAGAAGCACTCAGAGGGCGCATACCTCCGCCAAGGCAATAGGGTCACGGATGCAATAAGAATATTCACACTTGATGCACTGATTATTGCAAATGAAAGAGTGGCCGATAATTTGCAAGGATTACTCGCCCTTTCCTCACTGATCCTTTTCTTCCATTTTTTCCTTCGCCAATTTCAGTGAACACAAGGCGAAAACGACGTTGAGTGCGAAAACATGTAAAAAGAGGCTGGAATCCTGAAATATTACTGTTACTTTTTCCCTTTCACTCTGTTTCCCAGAAGGCCTTGCGATTCTCGGAGGCCGATGCGCGCCAGAGATCAGCCTCGGCGTCGACCTCTTCTTTTGAACTGAAAGCACGAGAAGGCCAGAGAGCAGTCTTATCAAGGGAGACGGACTGGACATTCTGTGGGCAGTGGAGGAAGGCGTTATATAGTGGTTTATTTCTTCGCTGTATTATCGGATTCGAATATCATTCTCGTTTTGTTTAATTCCTTTCACTTTTACTTTTACTCTGTCTGTCTGTCTGTCTGTCTGTCTGTCTGTCTGTCTCTCTCTCTCTCTCTCTTACTCTCTCTCTCTTACTCTCTCTCTCTCTCTCTCTCTCTCTCTCCTGGCGGGGATTTTCCTACTGGCCGTTTAGTTCATCCGTGATCAAGAAATTAATGTTTCGGATAATCAGATCCAATAATGGATGTACAAGGATGAGAAAGCAGATAGATTGTATATATATATATATATATATATATATATATATATATATATATATATATATATATATATATATCCACTCGGGATCAAACCGAGGACCTTGCGCGTGTGAAGCGCACGTACACACACTAAGGGAAGGTTATTATATTAAGCGTTCATTGTTCAATATTTTGATTTAGATACTGGTTAATACAAGAGAAAAAGAGAGATAAAAGGGGGGAGGATGACAGATACCGAAAATAAGTGAGATAGAGAGATAGATGAGGATTACCGAAAGAGAGAAAAAGAAAGTAGGAGAGAGAATGGTAGATGCGTAGAAATGAAAGAGATTATAATATTGCCAGATGTTTTCGCTCGGGATCGAACCGAACATGACTGCTTATATCTATATATATCTATATATTATATATATATTTATATCTTATATCTATGTTAAAATGACGGATAAGAACTATGCTCTTCCTAGCCGCATGTGCAAAACCTCGACTTAAGAGAGGAAATAATTCAAAACATCTTTTTTTTCCAAGGATGATTAACGAACACCGGAAGTCCGTTAAGCCCGAAATAAAACGCATTGTTACAGAAGGGAATTATTTTTTTTAAATAATAGCGGTTCTCCTGCAGTGCAATGCGGTTCTTCGTCCCCTATTAATGCCACCGCAGTTTATGCCTGTGTGTTCGTTTTAATGCTCCGAGGCAGAGAAAGCTGTCCTGTTAACAAGAAAGGATTATTAGGCTTTTGACTTTCCTCATCAATGCGACAGACATTTTCCACTGAAAGCTAACAAAGTTGATGCTTTTCCGTCAGCTCTTCCAATAATATATATATATATATATATATATATAATAATAATAATAATGATAATGATAATGATAATGATAATGATAATGATAATGATAATGATAATGATAATGATAATGATAATGATAATGATAATGATAATGATAATGATAATGATAATGATAATGATAATGATAATGATAATGATAATGATAATAAAAATAATAAATAAATAAATTGTCATTTTCATTATTATTATTATTCTGATAATTAGTATCATTGCTATTGTTATCATTACTATTGTTATCAGTATTATCATTACTATTAGGATCATTATTTCTTTTTTTTAATCCATATGAACATTACTGATTTTTGTTAGCATTATCATTATCAGTATTATTGCTGTTGTTATTATTATTTTCATTATCATTATTGTTGTTCTTACTATTATTGTTGCCATAATCATCTTTCTTTTTATAATCATTATTTCTACTTTTACTATTATCGTTATTTATATTTTCATTATCATTAATATCGTTATTACTATTATCATTACCATATAATTTATTATTATTGCTGCTTATTGGAGCCTTGTCTACATGTGAGGAAAAAAACGAAAAAAAGAAAAAAATGGTTGACATATTCTCCTTCGGGAATCGAACCCGGGTCTTTTCATTTTATTTTCTGTATTATCATCATTACCATCAAAATTGCTATCAATGTTATCATCATTATCATTTATATTGTTATTTATTGAAAAAAACGAAAATAAAATTAGTCATTTCCAGCTAGTATCCGCCGGGAATCGAACCCGGGTCTTTTCATTTTATTTTCTGGATTATTATCATTACCATCAATATTACTATCAATGTTATCATCATCATTATCATTTATATTGTTATTTATTGAAGAAAAAAAAACGAAAAGAAATTAGTCATTTCCTGTTAGTATCCGCCGGGAATCGAACCCGGGTCTACGATTTCAGAAACCGTCGTGCTAACCGTTACATAAAGTTGAATTTCTTACACTGATGTTCTTTAATGAGTTGTATTATCTTATATTATTTTATATTTCATTTGATTACATTTTTAGATTTTCATTGTCACTGATATTGTTATAACTGTTATTATCATCACCATTATAATCATCATTATTATTACCTA
Source organism: Penaeus vannamei (assembly GCF_042767895.1). Classification (NCBI taxonomy): domain Eukaryota; kingdom Metazoa; phylum Arthropoda; class Malacostraca; order Decapoda; family Penaeidae; genus Penaeus; species Penaeus vannamei. The sequence continues at coordinate 11,199,980 of NC_091551.1, forward strand.
TTGGAGCCTTGTCTTGATATGACGGAAAAGAACAAGAAAGGAAAAGACGGTAATTATGTTGTTATTATGATCATTATTATGATTTTTGTTATCATTATCATTATTATGATTTTTGTTATCATTATCATTATTATGATTTTTGTTATCATTATCATTATCAGTACTGTTGTTATCATTGTTATTATTGCTGTTATGATTATTCATAATGTTATTCTTTATTATTATTATAATTGCTCTTATTATCCAATACTATTATTGTTATTATTTTACTATCATTATTATTAGTATTATTTCCATTATTATCATTACTGTTCTTATCATTCTTATTCCTATTATTAGCATTATTAATAATTTTCATTAATATTATTGTGTTTGTAATCATTATCATTATCACGTCTGTTGTTGTTTTTATCATTTTCATTATTGTTATTACCATTATCATCATTATAACTATGCTGTTGTTGTGGTTATCATCATTATCATTAGTATATTCATTATTGTTACAATTATCATTATCAATATTATCTTTATTATTACTGTCTGTTCTTATTTCTACTTTTAGTAATATTACCATTATCTTAATTTTCATTACCATTGATATTATTATTACTATTATTATCATTAAAATATCCACCATTATTGTCACCTATTGGAGCCTTCTCTATATGTGAACGAAAAGAACATGAAAAGAACAAAAAAAGGGGGGGGGTCATCTCCGCCGGGAATCGAACCCGGGTCTACGGATTCAGAGACCGAGTGGATCAGTTTTATCATCACTATCGTCATTGTCATATAACCATGATCAGTAACATGTGGGCACACATACAGATAGACACACACACGCACGTACACATGCACACAAATGAACACACAAATGTTGGATAAAACCCTCTCCCAATCCTTATTTGTTGCCCCTCGTCACCGTGGCCGAGAGGGTAAGGGCGCCAGATTCGAAACCCGCGATCGCGAGTTCGAATCTGCAAAAGGGAGCCAAAAGTGCTCCCTCTGGTTGCAACCTCGCCCGGGGCTGAAAGACATGAAGAGCCCCGGGCACAAAAAGAGACGCCCGCCGGGTTGCAATCAGTTTTTCCCTATTGTGTATTTTTATATATGTGTTTGTACTTGTGTGTGTTCGTGTGGGCTATGTGCAACTCATACTGCTAATATTTTTTTTTTCCTATTTCAGTGCAGGGCGTCAAAGTAAGACATATTTCTTTGTAAAATATACATATATTCAAATGTAATTGCACGTGTACAGAAATATGTCCCTGAAACTTTATCTCCATTCATGTATGTGTAAATATGTCTATGAATTTGTGTGAAGTAAAATCGAACAAGAAAGGTAAAAGAAAAAAGGCGAAGAAACACAAAGAATATAGATGAGGAACAAAACAATAACTAAGAAAAAAAGTAAGGTGTGAAAATGACAAAAAGTGAAAGGAAAATGTGTCAAAAATGCGATAAAAATTCGGATAAGAGAATGAAGAGAAACGTCACCCAAAAAAAAAAAATAAAATAAAGTAGAAAATGCGATAAACGTGCGAAAGAAAGACAAATTGTGAAAACAAATAATAAATACAAACAAACTGGGCAAAAAATTACGTAAACAAATTCAAAAGTATAAGTTAAAGTATAGAAAGTACAAATAAAAGAACAATAATATAAATGATGATGATAATAATAATAATAATAAAAGAAGCCGCACCGGTTGGAATGTTTTACCTTGCGTTTTATTTGTGTGTGTTTGTTTGTATTTACGTGCGTGCGTGTGGGTCAGGTGCAGCTCATGATTGGTCAACAAAAACACTACCATTTTTTCTGTCAAAAACGTCCTCAATCTGTATCGTTCAGCTTTCAGTAGAATAGCTTATTTTGCGAGACATATTTGCGAGAATTGTTGTGCAAGACAGCAGTCGAGTAGAGAATAACGGCTATCACTAGAAGCACTCAGAGGGCGCATACCTCCGCCAAGGCAATAGGGTCACTGATGCAATAAGAATATTCACACTTGATGCATTAATTATTGCAAATGAAAGAGTGGCCGATAATTTGCAAGGATTACTCGCCCTTTCCTCACTGTTCCTTTTCTTCCATTTTTTCCTTCGCCAATTTCAATGAACACAAGGCGAAAACGACGTTGAGTGCGAAAATATATAAAAAGAGGCTGGAATCCTTAAATATTACTGTAACTTTTTCCCTTTCACTCTGTTTCCCAGAAGGCCTTGCGATTCTCGGAGGCCGATGCGCGCCAGAGATCAGCCTCGGCGTCGACCTCTTCTTTTGAACTGAAAACACGAGAAGGCCAGAGAGCAGTCTTATCATGGGAGACGGACTGGACATTCTGTGGGCAGTGGAGGAAGGCGTTATATAGTGGTTTATTTCTTCGCTGTATTATCGGATTCGAATATCATTCTCGTTTTGTTTAATTCCTTTCACTTTTACTTTTACTCTCTCTCTCTCTCTCTCTCTCTCTCTCTCTCTCTCTCTCTCTCTCTCTCTCTCTCTCTCTCTCTCTCTCTCTCTCTCTCTCTCTCTCTCTCTCTCTTTCCTGGCGGGGATTTTCATACTGGCCGTTTAATTCATCCGTGATCAAGCAATTTATTTCGGATAATCAGATCCAATAATGGATATACAAGGATGAGAAAGCAGATAGATTATATATATATATATATATATATATATATATATATATATATATATATATATATATATATATATATATATATATATATATATATATATATATATATATATATATATATATATATATATATATATATATATATATATATATATATATATATATATATATCCACTCGGGATCGAACCGAGGACCTTGCGCGTGTGAAGCGCACGTACACACACTACGGGAAAGTTATTATATTAAGCGTTCATTGTTCAATATTTTGATTTAGATACTGGTTAATACGAGAGAAAAAGAGAGATAAAAGGGGGGAGGATGACAGGTACCGAAGATAAGTGAGATAGAGAGAGATGAGGATTACCGAAAGAGAGAAAAAGAAAGTAGGAGAGAGAATGGGAGATGCGTAGAAATGAAAGAGATTATAATATTGCCAGATGTTTTCGCTCGGGATCGAACCGAACATGACTGCTTATATCTATATGTATCTATATCTTATATATATATATATATATATATATATATATATATATATATATATATATATATTTATATCTTATATCTATGTTAAAATGACGGATAAGAACTATGTTCTTCCTAGCCGCATGTGCAAAACCTCGACTTAAGAGAGGAAATCATTCAAAACATCTTTTTTCCAAGGATGATTAACGAACACCGGAAGTCAGTTAAGACCGAAAGAAAACGCATGTTACAGAAGAAGGGAATTATTCTTTAAATAATAGCGGTTCTCTTTCAGTGCAATACGGTTCTTCTTTCCCTATTAATGCCACCGCAGTTTATGCCTGTGTATTCGTTTTCATGCTCCGAGGCAGAGAAAGCTGTCCTGTTAACAAAAGAGGAATGTTAGGCTTTTGACTTCCCTCATTAATGCGACAGACATTTTCCATTGAAAACTAACAAAGTTGATCCTTTTCCGTCAGCTCTTGCAATAATTATAATGATGATAATGATAATGATAATGATAATGATAATGATAATGATAATAATTATAAATAAATAAATAAATTAACATAAAAAATAGATAATATTATTAAAATAGATATAATTGTTATTGTCGTCGTTATTATCAATATTCTTGATTTTTATCATTATCATCAATATTGTTGTCCTTCTTACTATTGTTATTGTCATTTTCATTATTATTATTATCATTGCTATTGTTATCATTACTATTGTTATCAGTATTATCATTACTATTATGATCATTATTTCTTTCTTTTTATCCATATGAGCATTACTGATTTTTGTTAGCATTATCATTATCATTATTATTGCTGTTGTTATTATTATTTTCATTATCATTATTGTTGTTCTTACTATTATTTTTGCCGTAATCATCTTTCTTTTTATAATCATTATTTCTACTTTTACTATTATCGTTATTTCTATTTTCATTATCATTAATATCGTTATTACTATTATCATTACCATATAATTTATTATTATTGCTGCTTATTGGAGCCTTGTCTACATGTGAGAGGAAAAAAAAAACGAAAAAAAGAAAAAAAAGGTTTACATATTCTCCTTCGGGAATCGAACCCCGGTCTTTTCATTTTATTTTCTGTATTATTATCATTACCATCAATATTGCTATCAATGTTATCATCATTATCATCTATATTGTTATTTATTAAAAAAAAAAAAAGAAAAAAATTGTCATTTCCAGCAAGTATCCGCCGGGAATCGAACCCGGGTCTTTTAATTTTATTTTCTGTATTATTGTCATTACCATCAATATTGCTATCAATGTTATCATCATTATCATTTATATTGTTATTTATTGAAAAAAACGAAAATAAAATGAGTCATTTCCAACTGGTATCCGCCGGGAATCGAACCCGGGTTTACGATTTGAGAGACCGTCGTGCTAACCGTTACATAAAGTTGAATTTCTTACACTGATGTTCTTTAATGAGTTGTATTATCTTATATTATTTTATATTTCATTTGATTACATTTTTAGATTTTCATTGTCATTGATATTGTTATAACTGTTATTATCATCACCATTATAATCATCATTATAATTACCTATTGGAGCCTTGTCTTGATATGACGGAAAAGAACAAGAAAGGAAAAAATGACGGTAATTATGTTATTATGATCATTATTATGATTTTTGTTATCATTATCATTATCAGTACTGTTGTTATCATTGTTATTATTGCTGTTATGATTATTCATAATGTTATTCTTTATTATTATTATAATTGCTCTTATTATCCAATACTATTATTGTTATTATTTTTACTATCATTATTATTAGTATTATTTCCATTATTATCATTACTGTTCTTATCATTCTTATTCCTATTATTAGCATTATTAATAATTTTCATTAATATTATTGTGTTTGTAATCATTATCATTATCACGTCTGTTGTTGTTTTTATCATTTTCATTATTGTTATTACCATTATCATCATTATAACTATGCTGTTGTTGTGGTTATCATCATTATTATCATTAGTATATTCATTATTGTTACAATTATCATTATCAATATTATCTTTATTATTACTGTCTGTTCTTATTTCTACTTTTAGTAATATTACCATTATCTTAATTTTCATTACCATTGATATTATTATTACTATTATTATCATTAAAATATCCACCATTATTGTCACCTATTGGAGCCTTCTCTATATGTGAACGAAAAGAACATGAAAAGAACAAAAAAAGGGGGGGGGGTCATCTTCTCCGCCGGGAATCGAACCCGGGTCTACGGATTCAGAGACCGAGTGGATCAGTTTTATCATCACCATCGTCATTGTCATATAACCATGATCAGTAACATGTAGGCGCACGCACAGATACAGACACACACACGCACGTACACATGCACACAAATGAACACACAAATGTTGGATAAAACCCTCTCCCAATCCTATATTGTTGCCCCTCGTCACCGTGGCCGAGAGGGTAAGGGCGCCAGATTCGAAACCCGCGATCGCGAGTTCGAATCTGCAAAAGGGAGCCAAAAGTGCTCCCTCTGATTGCAACCTCGCCCGGGGCTGAAAGACATGAAGAGCCCCGGGCACAAAAAGAGACGCCCGCCGGGTTGCAATCAGTTTTTCCCTATTGTGTAGTTTTATGTATGTGTTTGTACTTGTGTGTGTTCGTGTGGGCTATGTGCAACTCATGCTGCTAATAATTTTTTTTTTCCTATTTCAGTGCAGGACGTCAAAGGAAGACATATTTCTTTGTAAAATATACGTATATTCAGATGTAATTGCACGTGTACAGAAATATGTCCCTGAAACTTCCCAGAGAGAGAGAGAGAGAGAGAGAGAGAGAGAGAGAGAGAGAGAGAGAGAGAGAGAGAGAGAGAGAGAGAGAGAGAGAGAGAGAGAGAGAGAGAATGATGTACCGTTTTATTTCCTGGCTTTTGCCAAAGAAACAAATCTTATCGAAATACAAAGTATAAATGTAATGATATTTCATGTTGTTTGTGTACGCTACCTGTCTGTTTTATCTCTCATTTCGTGGACAAAGAGAGAGAGAGAGAGAGAGAGAGAGAGAGAGAGAGAGAGAGAGAGAGAGAGAGAGAGAGAGAGAGAGAGAGAGAGAGAGAGAGAGAGAGAGAGAGAATGACATGCTATCAAGAAGGATGGTGAAATATAACAAAGTATCGCCTGCCATTACTACGTCCCTATCAGGTTTTTTCAACAGTTTTACTTCCTTTGTTTTTTCACATTAGACTAATAGAGAAAAGCCTGGTCTTCAAACATAAGAAAATGATCATGATAATCCTCCTTATGAATTTCGCCGCGAAACGCACACACGCACATACACACACACCACACAAGGTACACAGAGACCTCTCCCCAAACATTCCTCTTGCCACTCGTCACCGTGGCCGAGTGGATCAATTTTATTATCACCATCGTCATTGTCATATAACCATGATCAGTAACATGTGGGCGCACACACAGATATACACACACACGCACGTACACATGCACACAAATGAACACACAAATGTTGCATAAAACCCTCTCCCAACCCATTTCTGTTGCCCCTCGTCACCGTGGCCGAGTGGGTAAGGGCGCCAGATTCGAAACCCGCGATCGCGAGTTCGAATCTGCAAAAGGGAGCCAAAAGTGCTCCCTCTGATTGCAACCTCGCCCGGGGCTGAAAGACATGAAGAGCCCCGGGCACAAAAAGAGACGCCCGCCGGGTTGCAATCAGTTTTTCCCTATTGTTTATTTCTATGTATGTGTGTGTTCGTGTGGGCTATGTGCAACTCATGCTGCTAATAATTTTTTTTTCCTATTTCAGTGCAGGACGTCAAAGGAAGACATATTTCTTTGTAAAATATACGTATATTCAAATGTAATTGCACGTGTACAGAAATATGTCCCTGAAACTTTATCTCCATTCATGTATGTGTAAATATGTCTATGAATTTGTGTGAAGTAAAATCGAACAAGAAAGGTAAAAGAAAAAAAGGCGAAGAAACACAAAGAATATAGATGAGGAACAAAACAATAACTAAGAAAAAAGGTGTGAAAATGACAAAAAGTGAAAGAAAATGTGTCCAAAATGCGATAAAAATTCGGATAAGAAAATGAAGAGAAACGTCACAATATCAATAAAAAAAATAATAAAATAAAGGAGAGTAGAAAATGCGATAAACATGCGAAAGAAAGACAAATTGTGAAAACACATAATAAATACAAAAAACTGGGCTAAAAATTACGTAAACAAATTCGAAAGTATAAGTTAAAGTATAGAAAGTACAAATAAAAGAACAATAATATAAATGATGATAATGATAATAATAATAATAATAAAAGAAGCCGCACCGGTTGGAATGTTTTACCTTGCGTTTTGTTTGTGTGTGTTTGTTTGTATTTATGTGCGTGCGTGTGGGTCAGGTGCAACTCATGATTGGTCAACAAAAACACTACCATTTTTTCTGTCAAAAACGTCCTCAATCTGTATCGTTCAGCTTTCAGTAGAATAGCTTATTTTGCGAGACATATTTGCGAGAATTGTTGTGCAAGACAGCAGTCGAGTAGAGAATAACGGCTATCACTAGAAGCACTCAGAGGGCGCATACCTCCGCCAAGGCAATAGGGTCACTGATGCAATAAGAATATTCACACTTGATGCATTGATTATTGCAAATGAAAGAGTGGCCGATAATTTGCAAGGATTACTCGCCCTTTCCTCACTGTTCCTTTTCCATTTTTTCCTTCGCCAATTTCGATGAACACAAGGCGAAAACGACGTTGAGTGCGAAAATATATAAAAAGAGGCTGGAATCCTTAAATATTACTGTAACTTTTTCCCTTTCACTCTGTTTCCCAGAAGGCCTTGCGATTCTCGGAGGCCGATGCGCGCCAGAGATCAGCCTCGGCGTCGACCTCTTCTTTTGAACTGAAAGCACGAGAAGGCCAGAGAGCAGTCTTATCATGGGAGACGGACTGGACATTCTGTGCACAGTGGAGGAAGGCGTTATATAGTGGTTTATTTCTTCGCTGTATTATCGGATTCGAATATCATTCTCGTTTTGTTTAATTCCTTTCACTTTTACTTTTACTCTCTCTCTCTCTCTCTCTCTCTCTCTCTCTTTAGGCTTTTGACTTTCCTCATTAATGCGACAGACATTTTCCATTGAAAGCTAACAAAGTTGATTCTTTTCCGTCAGCTCTTGCAATGATATACATAATAATAATAGTAATAATAATAATAATAGTAATAATAATAAATAAATAAATAAACACATAAAAGATAGATAATATTATTTAAATAAATAAACATAAAACATAGATGATATTATTTAAATAGATATTGTTATTGTCGTCGTTATTATCAATATTCTTGATTTTTATCATTATCATCAATATTGTTGTCCTTCTTACTATTGTTATTGTCATTTTCATTATTATTATTATCATTCTGATAATTAGTATCATTGCTATTGTTATCATTACTATTGTTATCAGTATTATCATTACTATTATGATCATTATTTCTTTTTTTTTATCCATATGAGCATTACTGATTTTTGTTAGCATTATCATTATCAGTATTATTGCTGTTGTTATTATTATTTTCATTATCATTATTGTTGTTCTTACTATTATTGTTGCCGTAATCATCTTTCTTTTTATAATCATTATTTCTACTTTTACTATTATCGTTATTTCTATTTTCATTATCATTAATATCGTTATTACTATTATCATTACCATATAATTTATTATTATTGCTGCTTATTGGAGCCTTGTCTACATGTGAGAGGAAAAAAAACGAAAAAAAGAAAAAAATGGTTTACATATTCTCCTTCGGGAATCGAACCCGGGTCTTTTCATTTTATTTTCTGTATTATTATCATTACCATCAATATTGCTATCAATGTTATCATCATTATCATTTATATTGTTATTTATTGAAAAAAAACGAAAATAAAATTAGTCATTTCCAGCTAGTATCCGCCGGGAATCGAACCCGGGTCTTTTCATTTTATTTTCTGTATTATTATCATTACCATCAATATTGCTATCAATGTTATCATCATTATCATTTATATTGTTATTTATTGGAAAAAAAAACAAAATTAGTCATTTCCAGCTAGCATCCGCCGGGAATCGAACCCGGGTCTACGATTTCAGAAACCGTCGTGCTAACCGTTACATAAGGGCGAATTTCTTACACTGATGTTCTTTAATGAGTTGTATTATCTTATATTATTTTATATTTCATTTGATTACATTTTTAGATTTTCATTGTCATTGATATTGTTATAACTGTTATTATCATCACCATTATAATCATCATTATAATTACCTATTGGAGCCTTGTCTTGATATGACGGAAAAGAACAAGAAAGGAAAAGACGGTAATTATGTTGTTATTATGATCATTATTATGATTTTTGTTATCATTATCATTATCAGTACTGTTGTTATCATTGTTATTATTGCTGTTATGATTATTCATAATGTTATTCTTTATTATTATTATAATTGCTCTTATTATCCAATACTATTATTGTTATTATTTTTACTATCATTATTATTAGTATTATTTCCATTATTATCATTACTGTTCTTATCATTCTTATTCCTATTATTAGCATTATTAATAATTTTCATTAATATTATTGTTTTTGTAATCATTATCATTATCACGTCTGTTGTTGTTTTTATCATTTTCATTATTGTTATTATCATTATCATCATTATAACTATTATTGCTGTTGTTGTGGTTATCATCATTATTATCATTAGTATATTCATTATTGTTACAATTATCATTATCAATATTATCTTTATCATTACTGTGTCTGTTCTTATTTCTACTTTTAGCAATATTACCATTATCTTAATTTTCATTACCATTGATATTATTATTACTATTATTATCATCATTAAAATAACCACCATTATTGTCACCTATTGGAGCCTTCTCTATATGTGAACGAAAAGAACATGAAAAGAACAAAAAAAAAAAAAAAAAGGGGGGGGGGTCATCTTCTCCGCCGGGGATCGAACCCGGGTCTACGGATTCGGAGACCGTCGTTTCTTAATCATGACTTCCTTATGAATCAAGTAAATGAAGCAGATGAACAAGCCTTTTCCGAATCCTCGCTCGTTCATCTATTATACATCCATCTATTATATATCTATCCATTTATTTATCTACCTATTATATATCTATCCATTTATTGATCTATCTATTATATATCTATCCATTCATTTATCCATCGATATATCTATCTACCTATTCAACTCTCTATTACTCATTGGCCTTTTCATCCTCACTTAGCCAATACGCGAGGCACCTATCTATCTATCTGTCTATCTGGTCATTTATTCCTCTGTGTCTATCTCCGATCGGTCCTCTCCTCGCCACTTAGCCAACAGACGCGGCATCTTAGAAAAAAGGGATATTTTCAGAAATTGATTGCATGGATAGGCCTACATTTTTCATATAGATACAGAATTAAGAAATTGAAATTTCTGTTTCTGCTTCATTATTTTCGTTCGGGTCCGCCTTGTCTATCGCTCATTCTAGGGAAAGCACTGATCAAAATTAATGGAAAATTAAATAGATTTAACAAATGGTATCATAATAATGGTATCAAATGGTTCTCTCTCTCTCTCTCTCTCTCTCTCTCTCTCTCTCTCTCTCTCTCTCTCTCTCTCTCTCTCTCTCTCTCTCTCTCTCTCTCTCTCTCTCTCTCCCTGTTTATTCGCCCATAGATAGACCTTGTAATTTTACATGATAGGCCAATTTTTCGTATACTAACAACAAAAACAATAAAAATAATTATGACACTAAAGGTAATAACAATAAAGACAACAATAGCCAGAACATAAACACTGATTCCAATGATAAAGAAAACAACAAAAAACAGATACCAAGAGAGGGAGGGGGGGGAGAGCCTTCGGGGAGGGGGGGTGGGAGGGGGAGGATTTATGCCACGAATAATAATAAAAAAAAATGGCTGAGTTTTATTCACAGATCACCGAATATGTCGATGGAAATTAAATTTGGTTTCAAACAATTTGCAATACAAGTTTAACATCATTATCATTATTGGCGTAATTGTTCTCTTCTTGCAGCCTTTACAGCCTCCGATGACAGCAATGCGAATTCTTATTCTGTTCAAATGCAATTGTTACGGAAACATTTTTCTTGATCGCCTAAGGATTCGGAAAAGGCTTGTTCATCTTTCCTTTTCTTGTTTCAGCTTTTTAATATAGGGATGTTTATCATTCTCTCTTTCTCTTCCTCGATGCCTGTCTTTGTCTCTCTCTGTCCATCCGTCTGTCTGTCTGTCTCTATCTCTGTATTCGTATCTTTGTTTGTATCTGCCTCCCTTTCCCTCTCCCTCCCTTCCTCTCTCTCTCTCCTCCTCTCTCTTTCTCGCTGTTTCCCCCCACCCCTTATAAATGATAGGTGCGAGGAGAGATATAATAATGATAATATAATAGTAATAATAATAACAATCATAATCATAATCATAATCATAATAATGATAATATTAAAAACAATATTGATAGTAATGATGATGATCAGGATAATAATAATAATAATAATAATAATAATAACGTAAAGGAAGACAAAAGAAGTATAACATATATATAATTCCAATCAATATAATCCATAGAAAAAACCTTTTGAAATAGGAAGAGATGCATCTTCATGTCCGTGCATCAGTGTTTATGAACAATTAGACTCATAAATGAACTTCAATGAAAGCGTCCGTGGTGTAACGGTTAGCACGATGGTCTTTAAAACCGTAGACCCGGGTTCGATTCCCGGCGGATGCTATATATATATATATTTTTTTCTTTTTTCTTTTCGTGATCTTTTCTTTGACATATAGACAAGACCTGCAATCTGTAACGGAAGTTCCCACAAAAAATAAATTTATAAAATCAGTTTCAAACAAAAGCATGATCAGCAACACGATGACGCAAATTGTTTACGAGTAATAGTGTGTAAGAGAGAGAGAGAGAGAGAGAGAGAGAGAGAGAGAGAGAGAGAGAGAGAGAGAGAGAGAGAGAGAGAGAGAGAGAGAGAGAGAGAGATAATGACATGCTATCAAGAAGGATGGTGAAATATAACAAAGTATCGCCTGCCATTACTACGTCCCTATCAGGTTTTTTCAACAGTTTTACTTCCTTTGTCTTTTCACATTAGATTAATAGAGAAAAGCCTGGAGTCTGCAAACAGAGGAAAATGATCATGATAATCCTCCTTATGAATTTCGCCGCGAAAATCCCTCAAGGAGTTTGCAAAGATTTCCTGCCAAAGCGCTTCTGTCTCTGTTTTCCTAAGTGAAGTAACGAACCAAACTGCTAGCCTTAATCAACCAAGTTTTTTATGTGTAAAGAGGAAAATGACAAAATATAGAATCGCTTCTTGAAAATTTTGCATGATGTGAAAAATATTGCTTTGGTTTTCATTAATTTTCTTCTACAGAGTAAGACACCCAACGGCACACACACTCACACGAGGCAGAGACAGGAACAGAAAAGGAGGTGAGAGATCATGCAAGAAATGCAGTCTTGGATCTAATACTGCACACCTTTAACCCTTTCCGTTGCGTGTGAATGACAACGCTTTATAAAGATGGACACGAAATTTTATTTTCGAAATGCTGTTGACCTCGATAGTGTCAACGTTGACACTAAAGGTAGCTGACGAGCTACACACACACACACACACACACACACACACACACACACACACACACACACTCACTCACACACTCACACACACTCACTCACACACTCACTCACACACACACACACGCACACACACACGCACGCACACACAAGGTACACAGAGACCTCTCCCCAAACATTCCTCTTGCCCCTCGCCACCGTGGCCGAGTGGATCAATTTTATCATCACCATCGTCATTGTCATATAACCATGATCAGTAACATGTGGGCGCACACACAGATACACACACACACGCACGTACACATGCACACAAATGAACACACAAATGTTGGATAAAACCCTCTCCCAACCCATTTCTGTTGCCCCTCGTCACCGTGGCCGAGAGGGTAAGGGCGCCAGATTCGAAACCCGCGATCGCGAGTTCGAATCTGCAAAAGGGAGCCAAAAGTGCTCCCTCTGATTGCAACCTCGCCCGGGGCTGAAAGACATGAAGAGCCCCGGGCACAAAAAGAGACGCCCGCCGGGTTGCAATCAGTTTTTCCCTATTGTGTATTTTTATGTATGTGTTTGTACTTGTGTGTGTTCGTGTGGGCTATGTGCAACTCATGCTGCTAATATTTTTTTTTTCCTATTTCAGTGCAGGACGTCAAAGGAAGACATATTTCTTTGTAAAATATACGTATATTCAAATGTAATTGCACGTGTACAGAAATATGTCCCTGAAACTTTATCTCCATTCATGTATGTGTAAATATGTCTATGAATTTGTGTGAAGTAAAATCGAACAAGAAAGGCAAAAGAAAAAAGGCGAAGAAACACAAAGAATATAGATGAGGAACAAAACAATAACTAAGAAAAAAGTAAGGTGTGAAAATGACAAAAAGTGAAAGTAGAAAATGTGTCAAAAATGCGATAAAAATTCGGATAAGAAAATGAAGAGAAACGTCACAATATTAATAAAAAGAATAAATAAATAAATAAAGGAGAGTAGAAAATGCGATAAACATGCGAAAGAAAGACAAATTGTGAAAACACATAATAAATACAAAAAACTGGGCTAAAAATTACGTAAACAAATTCGAAAGTATAAGTTAAAGTATAGAAAGTACAAATAAAAGAACAATAATATAAATGATGATAATGATAATAATAATAATAATAATAAAAGAAGCCGCACCGGTTGGAATGTTTTACCTTGCGTTTTGTTTGTGTGTGTGTTTGTTTGTATTTATGTGCGTGCGTGTGGGTCAGGTGCAACTCATGATTGGTCAACAAAAACACTACCATTTTTTCTGTCAAAAACGTCCTCAATCTGTATCGTTCAGCTTTCAGTAGAATAGCTTATTTTGCGAGACATATTTGCGAGAATTGTTGTGCAAGACAGCAGTCGAGGAGAGAATAACGGCTATCACTAGAAGCACTCAGAGGGCGCATACCTCCGCCAAGGCAATAGGGTCACGGATGCAATAAGAATATTCACACTTGATGCATCGATTATTGCAAATGAAAGAGTGGCCGATAATTTGCAAGGATTACTCGCCCTTTCCTCACTGTTCCTTTTCTTCCATTTTTCCTTCGCCAATTTCGATGAACACAAAGGCGAAAACGACGTTGTGCGAAAGCATATAAAAAGAGGCTGGAATCCTTAAATATTACTGTAACTTTTTCCCTTTCACTCTGTTTCCCAGAAGGCCTTGCGATTCTCGGCGGCCGATGCGCGCCAGAGGTCAGCCTCGGCGTCGACCTTTTCTTTTGAACTGAAAGCACGAGAAGGCCAGAGAGCAGTCTTATCATGGGAGACGGACTGGACATTCTGTGGGCAGTGGAGGAAGGCGTTATATAGTGGTTTATTTCTTCGCTGTATTATCGGATTCGAATATCATTCTCGTTTTGTTTAATTCCTTTCACTTTTACTTTTACTTTTACTCTCTCTCTCTCTCTCTCTCTCTCTCTCTCTCTCTCTCTCTCTCTCTCTCTCTCTCTCTCTCTCTCTCTCTCTCTCTCTCTTTCCTGGCGGGGATTTTCATACTGGCCGTTTAGTTCATCCGTGATCAAGCAATTTATATTTCGGATAATCAGATCCAATAATGGATATACAAGGATGAGAAAGCAGATAGATTATATATATATATATATATATATATATATATATATATATATATATATATATATATATATATATATATATCCACTCGGGATCGAACCGAGGACCTTGCTAACAGTGAAGCGCACGTACACACACTACGGGAAAGTTATTATATTAAGCGTTCATTGTTCAATATTTTGATTTAGCTGCTGGTTAATACGAGAGAAAAAGAGATAAAAGGGGGGAGGATGACATTACTATTATTACTATTATCATTACCATATAATTTATTATTATTGCTGCTTATTGGAGCCTTGTCTACATGTGAGAGGAAAAAAAAAACGAAAAAAAGAAAAAAATGGTTTACATATTCTCCTTCGGGAATCGAACCCGGGTCTTTTCATTTTATTTTCTGTATTATTATCATTACCATCAATATTGCTATCAATGTTATCATCATTATCATTTATATTGTTATTTATTGAAAAAAAAACGAAAAGAAATTAGTCATTTCCAGCTAGTATCCGCCGGGAATCGAACCCGGGTCTACGATTTCAGAGACCGTCGTGCTAACCGTTACATAACGGCCAATTTCTTACACTGATGTTCTTTAATGAGTTGTATTATCTTATATTATTTTATATTTCATTTGATTACATTTTTAGATTTTCATTGTCATTGATATTGTTATAACTGTTATTATCATCACCATTATAATCATCATTATAATTACCTATTGGAGCCTTGTCTTGATATGACGGAAAAGAACAAGAAAGGAAAAAATAACGGTAATTATGTTGTTATTATGATCATTATTATGATTTTTGTTATCATTATCATTATCAGTACTGTTGTTATCATTGTTATTATTGCTGTTATGATTATTCATAATGTTATTTATTATTATTATAATTGCTCTTATCCAATACTATTATTGTTATTATTTTTACTATCATTATTATTAGTATTATTTCCATTATTATCATTACTGTTCTTATCATTCATATTCCTGTCATTAGCATTATTAATAATTTTCATTAATATTATTGTTTTTGTAATCATTATCATTATCACGTCTGTTGTTGTTTTTATCATTTTCATTATTGTTATTGTCATTATCATCATTATAACTGTTATTGCTGTTGTTGTGGTTATCATCATTATTATCATTAGTATATTCATTATTGTTACAATTATCATTATCAATATTATCTTTATCATTACTGTGTCTGTTCTTATTTCTACTTTTAGCAATATGACCATTATCTTAATTTTCTTTATCATTGAAATTATTATTACTATTATTATCATCATTAAGATAACCACCATTATTTTCACCTATTGGAGCCTTCTCTATATGTGAACGAAAAGAACATGAGAAGAACAAAAAAAGGGGGGGGGGGTCATCTCCAGTTTTTTATGTGTAAAGAGGAAAATGACAAAATATAGAATCGCTTCTTGAAAATTTTGCATGTGAAAAATATTGCTTTGGTTTTCATTAATTTTCTTCTGCAGAGTAAGACACCCAACGGCACACACACTCACACGAGGCAGAGACAGGAACAGAAAAGGAGGTGAGAGATCATGCAAGAAATGCAGTCTTGGATCTAATACTGCACACCTTTAACCCTTTCCGCTGCGTGTGAATGACAACGCTTCATAAAGATGGACACGAAATTTTATTTTCGAAATGCTGTTGACCTCGATAGTGTCAACGTTCACACTAAAGGTAGCTGACGAGCTACACACACACACACACACACACACACTCACTCACACACTCACGCACGCACGCACACACACACGCACGTACACGTGCACACAAATGAACACACAAATGTTGCATAAAAGCCTCTCCCAACCCATTCCTTCTGCCCCTCGACACCGTGGCCGAGAGGGTAAGGGCGCCAGATTCGAAACCCGCGATCGCGAGTTCGAATCTGCAAAAGGGAGCCAAAAGTGCTCCCTCTGGTTGCAACCTCGCCCGGGGCTGAAAGACATGAAGAGCCCCGGGCACAAAAAGAGACGCCCGCCGGGTTGCAACCAGTTTTTCCTTATTGTGTAGTTTTATGTATGTGTTTGTACTTGTGTGTGTTCGTGTGGGCTATGTGCAACTCATGCTGCTAACTTTTTTTTTTAATATTTCAGTGCAGGACGTCAAAGGAAGACACATTTCTTTGTAAAATATACGTATATTCAAATGTAATTGCACGTGTACAGAAATATGTCCCTGAAACTTTATCTCCATTCATGTATGTGTAAATATGTCTATGAATTTGTGTGAAGTAAAATCGAACAAGAAAGGTAAAAGAAAAAAGGCGAAGAAACACAAAGAATATAGATGAGGAACAAAACAATAAGAAAAAAGTAAGGTGTGAAAATGACAAAAAGTGAAAGTAGAAAATGTGTCAAAAATGCGATAAAAAATTTACATTTTTCATATAGATACAGAATTAAGAAATTGAAATTTCTGTTTCTGCTTCATTATTTTCGTTCGGGTCCGCCTTGTCTATCGCTCATTCTAGGGAAAGCACTGATCAAAATTAATGGAAAATTAAATAGATTTAACAAATGGTATCATAATAATGGTATCAAATGGTTTTCTCTCTCTCTCTCTCTCTCTCTCTCTCTCTCCCTGTTTATTCGCCCATAGATAGACCTTGTAATTTTACATGATAGGCCAATTTTTCGTATACTAACAACAAAACCAATAAAAAATAATTATGACACTAAAGGTAATAACAATAAAGACAACAATAGCCAGAACATAAACACTGATTCCAATGATAAAGAAAACAACAAAAACAGATACCAAGAGAGGGAGGGAGGGGGGGAGCCTTCCGGGAGTGAGGGGGGAGAGCTTTCGGGGAGGGGGGGTGGGAGGGGGAGGATTTATGCCACGAATAATAATAAGAAAAAAATGGCTGTTTTATTTACAGATCACCGAATATGTCGATGGAAATCAAATTTGGTTTCAAACAATTTGCAATACAAGTTTAACATCATTATCATTATTGGCGTAATTGTTCTCTTCTTGCAGCCTTTACAGCCTCCGATGACAGCAATGCGAATTCTTATTCTGTTCAAATGCAATTGTTACGGAAACATTTTTCTTGATCGCCTAAGGATTCGGAAAAGGCTTGTTCATCTTTCCTTTTCTTTTTTTCAGCTTTTTAATATAGGGATGTTTATCATTCTCTCTTTCTCTTCCTCGATGCCTGTCTTTGTCTCTCTCTGTCCATCCGTCTGTCTGTCTGTCTCTATCTCTGTATTCGTATCTTTGTTTGTATCTGCCTCCCTTTCCCTCTCCCTCCCTCTCTCCCTCCCTTCCTCTCTCTCTCTCCTCCTCTCTCTTTCTCGCTGTTTCCCCCCACCCCTCATAAATGATAGGTGCGAGGAGAGAGAGAAAACAACAATGATAATGATAATATAATAGTAATAATAATAACAATCATAATCATAATCATAATGATAATATTAAAAACAATATTGATAATAATGATGATGATCAGGATAATAATAATAATAATAATAATAATAACGTAAAGGAAGACAAAAGAATTATAACATATATATAATTCCAATCAATATAATCCATAGAAAAAAACCTTTTGAAATAGGAAGAGATGCATCTTCATGTCCGTGCATCAGTGTTTATGAAGAATTAGACCCATAAATGAACTTCAGTGAAAGTGTCCTTGGATCAATTTTAATAACATCATTGTCATATAACCATGATCAGTAACATGTGGGCGCACACACAGATACACACACACACGCACGTACACATGCACACAAATGAACACGCAAATGTTGGATAAAACTCTCTCCCAACTCATAATTTCTGCCCCTCGTCACCGTGGCCGAGAGGGTAAGGGCGCCAGATTCGAAACCCGCGATCGCGAGTTCGAATCTGCAAAAGGGAGCCAAAAGTGCTCCCTCTGGTTGCAACCTCGCCCGGGGCTGAAAGACATGAAGAGCCCCGGGCACAAAAAGAGACGCCCGCCGGGTTGCAATCAGTTTTTCCCTATTGTGTATTTTTATGTATGTGTTTGTACTTGTGTGTGTTCGTGTGGGCTATGTGCAACTCATGCTGCTAATATTTTTTTTTTCCTATTTCAGTGCAGGACGTCAAAGGAAGACATATTTCTTTGTAAAATATACGTATATTCAAATGTAATTGCACGTGTACAGAAATATGTCCCTGAAACTTTATCTCCATTCATGTATGTGTAAATATGTCTATGAATTTGTGTGAAGTAAAATCGAACAAGAAAGGTAAAAGAAAAAAGGCGAAGAAACACAAAGAATATAGATGAGGAACAAAACAATAACTAAGAAAAAAGTAAGGTGTGAAAATGACAAAAAGTGAAAGTAGAAAATGTGTCAAAAATGCGATAAAAATTCGGATAAGAAAATGAAGAGAAACGTCACAATATTAATAATAATAATAATAAAAATAAAGGAGAGTAGAAAATGCGATAAACATGCGAAAGAAAGACAAATTGTGAAAACATAATAAATACAAAAAACTGGGCTAAAAATTACGTAAACAAATTCGAAAGTATAAGTTAAAGTATAGAAAGTACAAATAAAAGAACAATAATATAAATGATGATAATGATAATAATAATAATAATAAAAGAAGCCGCACCGGTTGGAATGTTTTACCTTGCGTTTTGTTTGTGTGTGTATTTGTTTGTATTTATGTGCGTGCGTGTGGGCCAGGTGCAACTTATGATAAAAGAGAAAACCGAATGAAGGATTAAAGCGAATGAAAAATAGTAATTATCGTAGAAGATTAATAAAGCCTTTCTTTCCTAATCCAAGTCTTCTTATTGGCTTGCATTCAGCCAATCAGCTCTCGTGACAAAGGCCCAACTGAAGCCTGAGAAAAATCATTCTGAAACATTTGAAGTTAACAAGAAATCATAATGAAAGGATGATAACGATGATAATGAGATAATTATATTAATAATCACAGCGATGATAATAACAATAATAATAATAACATCAACAAAAACAATGATAATAGCAATGATGATAATGATAATGATAATAGTGATGATAATGTTAATAACGATGATGATAATGGTAATGCTAACTATAATGTTGATAACAATAATAATAATGATAATGATAACGACAACAAGAAAGCAATAATGATAATAACAGCGATAATGATAATGATGATAATGATAACAGTAAAAACAATAATGATAAC
>NC_091551.1:11225105-11242605 GCF_042767895.1 Penaeus vannamei
TGACACTAAAGGTAATAACAATAAAGACAACAATAGCCAGAACATAAACACTGATTCCAATGATAAAGAAAACAACAAAAAACAGATACCAAGAGAGGGAGGGGGGGAGTGCCCTCGGGGAGGGGTGGGTGTGGGTGGGAGGGGGAGGATTTATGCCACGAATAAGAAGAATAAAAAAATGGCTGAGTTTTATTCACAGATCACCGAATATGTCGATGGAAATTAAATTTGGTTTCAAACAATTTGCAATACAAGTTTAACATCATTATCATTATTGGCGTAATTGTTCTCTTCTTGCAGCCTTTACAGCCTCCGATGACAGCAATGCGAATTCTTATTCTGTTCAAATGCAATTGTTACGGAAACATTTTTCTTGGTCGCCTAAGGATTCGGAAAAGGCTTGTTCATCTTTCCTTTTCTTGTTTCAGCTTTTTAATATAGGGATGTTTATCATTCTCTCTTTCTCTTCCTCGATGCCTGTCTTTGTCTCTCTCTGTCCATCCGTCTGTCTGTCTGTCTCTATCTCTGTATTCGTATCTTTGTTTGTATCTGCCTCCCTTTCCCTCTCCCTCCCTTCCTCTCTCTCTCTCCTCCTCTCTCTTTCTCGCTGTTTCCCCCCACCCCTCATAAATGATAGGTGCGAGGAGAGAGAGACAACAACAATGATAATGATAATATAATAGTAATAATAATAACAATCATAATCATAATCATAATAATGATAATATTAAAAACAATATTGATAGTAATGATGATGATCAGGATAATAATAATAATAATAATAACGTAAAGGAAGACAAAAGAAGTATAACATATATATAATTCCAATCAATATAATCCATAGAAAAAAACCTTTTGAAATAGGAAGAGATGCATCTTCATGTCCGTGCATCAGTGTTTATGAACAATTAGACTCATAAATGAACTTCAATGAAAGCGTCCGTGGTGTAACGGTTAGCACGATGGTCTTTAAAACCGTAGACCCGGGTTCGATTCCCGGCGGATGCTATATATATATATATTTTCTTTTTTCTTTTCGTGATCTTTTCTTTGACATATAGACAAGACCTGCAATCTGTAACGGAAGTTCCCACAAAAAATAAATTTATAAAATCAGTTTCAAACAAAAGCATGATCAGCAACACGATGACGCAAATTGTTTACGAGTAATAGTGTGTAAGAGAGAGAGAGAGAGAGAGAGAGAGAGAGAGAGAGAGAGAGAGAGAGAGAGAGAGAGAGAGAGAGAGAGAGAGAGAGAGAGAGAGAGAGAGAGAGAGAGAGAGAGAGAGAGAGAGAGAGAGAGAGAATGATGTACCGTTTTATTTCCTGGCTTTTGCCAAAGAAACTTAAATCTTATCTAAATACAAAGTATAAATGTAATGATATTTCATGTTGTTTGTGTACGCTACCTGTCTTTTTTATCTCTCATTTCGTGGACAAAGAGAGAGAGAGAGAGAGAGAGAGAGAGAGAGAGAGAGAGAGAGAGAGAGAGAGAGAGAGAGAGAGAGAGAGAGAGATAATGACATGCTATCAAGAAGGATGGTGAAATATAACAAAGTATCGCCTGCCATTACTACGTCCCTATCAGGTTTTTTCAACAGTTTTACTTCCTTTGTCTTTTCACATTAGATTAATAGAGAAAAGCCTGGAGTCTGCAAACAGAGGAAAATGATCATGATAATCCTCCTTATGAATTTCGCCGCGAAACGCACACACGCACACACACACACACACACTCACACACTCACACACACACGCACGCACACACACACCACACAAGGTACACAGAGACCTCTCCCCAAACATTCCTCTTGCCCCTCGCCACCGTGGCCGAGTGGATCAATTTTATCATCACCATCGTCATTGTCATATAACCATGATCAGTAACATGTGGGCGCACACACAGATACACACACACACGCACGTACACATGCACACAAATGAACACACAAATGTTGCATAAAACCCTCTCCCAACCCTTTTCTCTTGCCCCTCGTCACCGTGGCCGAGAGGGTAAGGGCGCCAGATTCGAAACCCGCGATCGCGAGTTCGAATCTGCAAAAGGGAGCCAAAAGTGCTCCCTCTGGTTGCAACCTCGCCCGGGGCTGAAAGACATGAAGAGCCCCGGGCACAAAAAGAGACGCCCGCCGGGTTGCAATCAGTTTTTCCCTATTGTGTATTTTTATGTATGTGTTTGTACTTGTGTGTGTTCGTGTGGGCTATGTGCAACTCATGCTGCTAATATTTTTTTTTCCTATTTCAGTGCAGGACGTCAAAGGAAGACATATTTCTTTGTAAAATATACGTATATTCAAATGTAATTGCACGTGTACAGAAATATGTCCCTGAAACTTTATCTCCATTCATGTATGTGTAAATATGTCTATGAATTTGTGTGAAGTAAAATCGAACAAGAAAGGTAAAAGAAAAAAGGCGAAGAAACACAAAGAATATAGATGAGGAACAAAACAATAACTAAGAAAAAAGTAAGGTGTGAAAATGACAAAAAGTGAAAGTAGAAAATGTGTCAAAAATGCGATAAAAAATTTACATTTTTCATATAGATACAGAATTAAGAAATTGAAATTTCTGTTTCTGCTTCATTATTTTCGTTCGGGTCCGCCTTGTCTATCGCTCATTCTAGGGAAAGCACTGATCAAAATTAATGGAAAATTAAATAGATTTAACAAATGGTATCATAATAATGGTATCAAATGGTTCTCTCTCTCTCTCTCTCTCTCTCTCTCTCTCTCTCTCTCTCTCTCTCTCTCTCTCTCTCTCTCTCTCTCTCTCTCTCTCTCTCTCTCTCTCTCTCTCTCTCTCTCTCTCTCCCTGTTTATTCGCCCATAGATAGACCTTGTAATTTTACATGATAGGCCAATTTTTCGTATACTAACAACAAAAACAATAAAAATAATTATGACACTAAAGGTAATAACAATAAAGACAACAATAGCCAGAACATAAACACTGATTCCAATGATAAAGAAAACAACAAAAAACAGATACCAAGAGAGGGAGGGGGGGAGCGCCTTCGGAGAGGGGGGTTGGTGGGAGGGGGAGGATTTATGCCACGAATAAGAAGAATAAAAAAAATGGCTGTTTTATTCACAGATCACCGAATATGTCGATGGAAATTAAATTTGGTTTCAAACAATTTGCAATACAAGTTTAACATCATTATCATTATTGGCGTAATTGTTCTCTTCTTGCAGCCTTTACAGCCTCCGATGACAGCAATGCGAATTCTTATTCTGTTCAAATGCAATTGTTACGGAAACATTTTTCTTGATCGCCTAAGGATTCGGAAAAGGCTTGTTCATCTTTCCTTTTCTTGTTTCAGCTTTTTAATATAGGGATGTTTATCATTCTCTCTTTCTCTTCCTCGATGCCTGTCTTTGTCTCTCTCTGTCCATCCGTCTGTCTGTCTGTCTCTATCTCTGTATTCGTATCTTTGTTTGTATCTGCCTCCCTTTCCCTCTCCCTCCCTTCCTCTCTCTCTCTCTCCTCCTCTCTCTTTCTCGCTGTTTCCCCCCACCCCTCATAAATGATAGGTGCGAGGAGAGAGAGACAACAACAATGATAATGATAATATAATAGTAATAATAATAACAATCATAATCATAATCATAATCATAATAATGATAATATTAAAAACAATATTGATAGTAATGATGATGATCAGGATAATAATAATAATAATAATAATAATAATAACGTAAAGGAAGACAAAAGAAGTATAACATATATATAATTCCAATCAATATAATCCATAGAAAAAAACCTTTTGAAATAGGAAGAGATGCATCTTCATGTCCGTGCATCAGTGTTTATGAACAATTAGTCTCATAAATGAACTTCAATGAAAGCGTCCGTGGTGTAACGGTTAGCACGATGGTCTTTAAAACCGTAGACCCGGGTTCGATTCCCGGCGGATGCTATATATATATATTTTCTTTTTTCTTTTCGTGATCTTTTCTTTGACATATAGACAAGACCTGCAATCTGTAACGGAAGTTCCCACAAAAAATAAATTTATAAAATCAGTTTCAAACAAAAGCATGATCAGCAACACGATGACGCAAATTGTTTACGAGTAATAGTGTGTAAGAGAGAGAGAGAGAGAGAGAGAGAGAGAGAGAGAGAGAGAGAGAGAGAGAGAGAGAGAGAGAGAGAGAGAGAGAGAGAGAGAGAATGAGAATGATGTACCGTTTTATTTCCTGGCTTTTGCCAAAGAAACTTAAATCTTATCTAAATACAAAGTATAAATGTAATGATATTTCATGTTGTTTGTGTACGCTACCTGTCTTTTTTATCTCTCATTTCGTGGACAAAGAGAGAGAGAGAGAGAGAGAGAGAGAGAGAGAGAGAGAGAGAGAGAGAGAGAGAGAGAGAGAGAGAGAGAGAGAGAGAGAGAGAGAGAGAGAGAGAGAGAGAGATAATGACATGCTATCAAGAAGGATGGTGAAATATAACAAAGTATCGCCTGCCATTACTACGTCCCTATCAGGTTTTTTCAACAGTTTTACTTCCTTTGTCTTTTCACATTAGATTAATAGAGAAAAGCCTGGAGTCTGCAAACAGAGGAAAATGATCATGATAATCCTCCTTATGAATTTCGCCGCGAAACGCACACACACACACACACACACACACACACACACACACACACACACTCACTCACACACTCACATACACACGCACGAGCACACACACCACACAAGGTACACAGAGACCTCTCCCCAAACATTCCTCTTGCCCCTCGCCACCGTGGCCGAGTGGATCAATTTTATTATCACCATCGTCATTGTCATATAACCATGATCAGTAACATGTGGGCGCACACACAGATACACACACACACGCACGTACACATGCACACAAATGAACACACAAATGTTGCATAAAATCCTCTCCCAACCCATTCCTGTTGCCCCTCGTCACCGTGGCCGAGAGGGTAAGGGCGCCAGATTCGAAACCCGCGATCGCGAGTTCGAATCTGCAAAAGGGAGCCAAAAGTGCTCCCTCTGGTTGCAACCTCGCCCGGGGCTGAAAGACATGAAGAGCCCCGGGCACAAAAAGAGACGCCCGCCGGGTTGCAATCAGTTTTTCCCTATTGTGTATTTTTATGTATGTGTTTGTACTTGTGTGTGTTCGTGTGGGCTATGTGCAACTCATGCTGCTAATAATTTTTTTTTCCTATTTCAGTGCAGGACGTCAAAGGAAGACATATTTCTTTGTAAAATATACGTATATTCAAATGTAATTGCACGTGTACAGAAATATGTCCCTGAAACTTTATCTCCATTCATGTATGTGTAAATATGTCTATGAATTTGTGTGAAGTAAAATCGAACAAGAAAGGTAAAAGAAAAAAAGGCGAAGAAACACAAAGAATATAGATGAGGAACAAAACAATAAGAAAAAAGTAAGGTGTGAAAATGACAAAAAGTGAAAGTAGAAAATGTGTCAAAAATGCGATAAAAAATTTACATTTTTCACATAGATACAGAATTAAGAAATTGAAATTTCTGTTTCTGCTTCATTATTTTCGTTCGGGTCCGCCTTGTCTATCGCTCATTCTAGGGAAAGCACTGATCAAAATTAATGGAAAATTAAATAGATTTAACAAATGGTATCATAATAATGGTATCAAATGGTTTTCTCTCTCTCTCTCTCCGTTTATTCGCCCATAGATAGACCTTGTAATTTTACATGATAGGCCAATTTTTCGTATACTAACAACAAAAACAATAAAAATAATTATGACACTAAAGGTAATAACAATAGAGACAACAATAGCCAGAACATGAACACTGATTCCAATGATAAAGAAAACAACAAAAAACAGATACCAAGAGAGGGAGGGGGGGGGGGAGAGCCTTCGGGGAGGGGTGGGTGGTTGGGAGGGGGAGGATTTATGCCACGAATAAGAAGAAAAGAAGAAGAAGAAGAAGAAAAAAAAGCTCAGTTTTATTCACAGATCACCGAATACGTCGATGGAAATTAAATTTGGTTTCAAGCAATTTGCAATACAAGTTTAACATCATTATCATTATTGGCGTAATTGTTCTCTTCTTGCAGCCTTTACAGCCTCCGATGACAGCAATGCGAATTCTTATACGCACGCACACACACACCACACAAGGTACACAGAGACCTCTCCCCAAACATTCCTCTTGCCCCTCGCCACCGTGGCCGAGTGGATCAATTTTATCATCACCATCGTCATTGTCATATAACCATGATCAGTAACATGTGGGCGCACACACAGATACACACAAACACACGCACGTACACATGCACACAAATGAACACACACATGTTGCGTAAAACCCTCTCCCAACCCATTCCTGTTGCCCCTCGTCACCGTGGCCGAGTGGGAAGGGCGCCATATTCGAAACCCGCGATCGCGAGTTCGAATCTGCAAAAGGGAGCCAAAAGTGCTTCCTCTGATTGCAACCTCGCCCGGGGCTGAAAGACATGAAGAGTCCCGGGCACAAAAAGAGACGCCCGCCGGGTTGCAATCAGTTTTTCCCTATTGTGTTGTTTTATGTATGTGTTTGTACTTGTGTGTGTTCGTGTGGGCTATGTGCAACTCATGCTGTTAATATTTTTTTTTCCTATTTCAGTGCAGGGCGTCAAAGGAAGACATATTGCTTTGTAAAATATACGTATATTCAAATGTAATTGCACGTGTACAGAAATATGTCCCTGAAACTTTATCTCCATTCATGTATGTGTAAATATGTCTATGAATTTGTGTGAAGTGAAATCGAACAAGAAAGGTAAAAGGAAAAAGGCGAAGAAACACAAAGAATATAGATGAGGAACAAAACAATAAGAAAAAAGTAAGGTGTGAAAATGACAAAAAGTGAAAGTAGAAAATGTGTCAAAAATGCGATAAAAAATTTACATTTTTCATATAGATACAAAATTAAGAAATTGAAATTTCTGTTTCTGCTTCATTGTTTTCGTTCGGGTCCGCCTTGTCTGTCGCTCATTCTAGGGAAAGCACTGATCAAAATTAATGGAAAATTAAATAGATTTAACAAATGGTATCATAATAATGGTATCAAATGGTTTTCTCTCTCTCTCTCTCTCTCTCTCTCTCTCTCTCTCTCTCCCTGTTTATTCGCCCATAGATAGACCTTGTAATTTTACATGATAGGCCAATTTTTCGTATACTAACAACAAAACCAATATAAATAATTATGACACTAAAGGTAATAACAATAAAGACAACAATAGCCAGAACATAAACACTGATTCCAATGATAAAGAAAACAACAAAAAACAGATACCAAGAGAGGGAGGGAGGGGGGAGGGAGCGCCTTCGGGGAGGGGGGTGGGTGGGAGGGGGAGGATTTATGCCACGAATAAGAAGAAGAAAAATGGCTGAGTTTTATTCACAGATCACCGAATATGTCGATGGAAATTAAATTTGGTTTCAAACAATTTGCAATACAAGTTTAACATCATTATCATTATTGGCGTAATTGTTCTCTTCTTGCAGCCTTTACAGCCTCCGATGACAGCAATGCGAATTCTTATTCTGTTCAAATGCAATTGTTACGGAAACATTTTTCTTGATCGCCTAAGGATTCGGAAAAGGCTTGTTCATCTTTCCTTTTCTTGTTTCAGCTTTTTAATATAGGGATGTTTATCATTCTCTCTTTCTCTTCCTCGATGCCTGTCTTTGTCTCTCTCTGTCCATCCGTCTGTCTGTCTGTCTCTATCTCTGTATTCGTATCTTTGTTTGTATCTGCCTCCCTTTCCCTCTCCCTCCCTTCCTCTCTCTCTCTCCTCCTCTCTCTTTCTCGCTGTTTCCCCCCACCCCTCATAAGTGATAGGTGCGAGGAGAGACAACAACAATGATAATGATAATATAATAGTACTAATAATAACAATCATAATCATAATCATAATAATGATAATATTAAAAACAACATTGATAGTAATGATGATCAGGATAATAATAATAATAATAACGTAAAGGAAGACAAAAGAAGTATAACATATATATAATTCCAATCAATATAATCCATAGAAAAAAACCTTTTGAAATAAGAAGAGATGCATCTTCATGTCCGTGCATCAGTGTTTATCAACAATTAGACTCATAAATGAACATCAATGAAAGTGTCTGTGCTATAACGGTTAGCACGATGGTCTTTAAAACCGTAGACCCGGGTTCGATTCCCGGCGGATGCTATATATATATATATATATATATATATATATATATATATATATATATATATATATATATATATATATAATATATATACTATATATATATATATATATATATAATATATATATATATTTTCTTTTTTTCTTTTCGTGATCTTTACTTTGACATATAGACAAGACCTGCAATCTGTAACGGAAGTTCCCACCCAAAATAAATTTATAATATCAGTTTCAAACAAAAGCATGATCAGCAACACGATGACGCAAATTGTTTACGAGTAATAGTGTGTAAGAGAGACAGAGAGAGAGAGGGAGAGAGGAGAGAGAGAGAGATGAGAGAGAGAGAGAGAGAGAGAGATGAGAGGAGAGAGAGAGAGAGAGGAGAGAGAGAGAGAGAGAGAGAGAGAGAATGAGAATGATGTACCGTTATATTTCCTGGCTTTTGCAAAAGAAACTTAAATCATATCTAAATACAAAAGTATAAATGTAATAATATTTCATGTTTTTTGTGTACGCTACCTATCTTTTTATCTATCATTTCGTTGGCAAAGAGAGAGAGAAGAGAGAGAGAGAGAGAGGGAGGGAGAGAGAGAGAGAGAGAGAGAGAGAGAGAGAGAGAGAGAGAGAGAGAGAGAGAGAGAGAGATAATGACATGCTATCAAGAAGGATGGTGAAATATAACAAAGTATCGCCTGCCATTACTACGTCCCTATCAGTTATTTTTTTTTTTTTCAACAGTTTTACTTCCTTTGTCTTTTCACATTAGATTAATAGAGAAAAGCCTGGAGTCTGCAAACAGAGGAAAATGATCATGATAATCCTCCTTATGTATTTCGCCGCGAAAATCCCTCAAGGAGTTTGCAAAGATTTCCTGCCAAAGCGCTTCTGTCTCTGTTTTCCTAAGTGAAGTAACGAACCAAACTGCTAGCCTTAATCAACCAAGTTTTTTATAAGTGTAAAGAGGAAAATGACAAAATATAGAATCGCTTCTTGAAAATTTTGCATGATGTGAAAAAATATTGCTTTGGTTTTCATTAATTTTCTTCTACAGAGTAAGACACCCAACGGCACACACTCACACGAGGCAGAGACAGGAACAGAAAAGGAGGTGAGAGATCATGCAAGAAATGCAGTCTTGGATCTAATACTGCACACCTTTAACCCTTTCCGTTGCGTGTGAATGACAACGCTTTTTAAAGATGGACACGAAATGTTATTTTCGAAATGCTGTTGACCTCGATAGTGTCAACGTTGACACTAAAGGTAACTGACGAGCTACACACACACACACACACACACACACACACACACACACACACACTCACACAGTCACACACACGCACGCACACACACCACACAAGGTACACAGAGACCTCTCCCCAAGCATTCCTCTTGCCCCTCGCTACCGTGGCCGAGTGGATCAGTTTTATCATCACCATCGTCATTGTCATATAACCATGATCAGTAACATGTGGGCGCACACACAGATACACACACACACGCACATACACATGCACACAAATGTTGGATAAAACCCTCTCCCAACCTATTTTTGTTGCCCCTCGTCACCGTGGCCGAGAGGGTAAGGGCGCCAGATTCGAAACCCGCGATCGCGAGTTCGAATCTGCAAAAGGGAGCCAAAAGTGCTCCCTCTGATTGCAACCTCGCCCGGGGCTGAAAGACATGAAGAGCCCCGGGCACAAAAAGAGACGCCCGCCGGGTTGCAATCAGTTTTTCCCTATTGTGTAGTTTTATGTATGTGTTTGTACTTGTGTGTGTTCGTGTGGGCTATGTGCAACTCATGCTGCTAATAATTTGTTTTTCCTATTTCAGTGCAGGACGTCAAAGGAAGACATATTTCTTTGTAAAATATACGTATATTCAAATGTAATTGCACGTGTACAGAAATATGTCCCTGAAACTTTATCTCCATTCATGTATGTGTAAATATGTCTATGAATTTGTGTGAAGTAAAATCGAACAAGAAAGGTAAAAGAAAAAGGCGAAGAAACACAAAGAATATAGATGAGGAAAACAGTAACTAAGAAAAAAATGTGTGAAAATGACAAAAAGTGAAAGTAGAAAATATGACAAAAATGCGATAAAAATTCGGATAAGAAAATGAAGAGATACGTCACAATATTAATAAGACACACACACACACACACACACACAAAAAAATAAATAAATAAAAATAAAGGAGAGTAAAAATGCAATAATGCGACAGAAAGACAAATTGTTAAAACATAATAAATACAAAAAACTGGGCTAAAATTACGTAAACAAATTCGAAAGTATAAGTTAAAGTATAGAAAGTACAAATAAAAGAACAATAATATAAATGATGATAATGATAATAATAATAATAATAAAAGAAGCCGCACCGGTTGGAATGTTTTACCTTGCGTTTTGTTTTTGTGTATTTGTTCGTATTTATGTGCGTGCGTGTGGGTCAGGTGCAACTCATGATTGGTCAACAAAAACACTACCATTTTTTCTGTCAAAAACGTCCTCAATCTGTATCGTTCAGCTTTCAGTAGAATAGCTTATTTTGCGAGACATATTTGCGAGAATTGTTGTGCAAGACAGCAGTCGAGGAGAGAATAACGGCTATCACTAGAAGCACTCAGAGGGCGCATACCTCCGCCAAGGCAATAGGGTCACTGATGCAATAAGAATATTCACACTTGATGCATCGATTATTGCAAATGAAAGAGTGGCCGATAATTTGCAAGGATTACTCGCCCTTTCCTCACTGTTCCTTTTCCATTTTTTCCTTCGCCAATTTCAATGAACACAAGGCGAAAACGACGTTGAGTGCGAAAATATATAAAAAGAGGCTGGAATCCTTAAATATTACTGTAACTTTTTCCCTTTCACTCTGTTTCCCAGAAGGCCTTGCGATTCTCGGAGGCCGATGCGCGCCAGAGATCAGCCTCGGCGTCGACCTTTTCTTTTGAACTGAAAACACGAGAAGGCCAGAGAGCAGTCTTATCATGGGAGACGGACTGGACATTCTGTGGGCAGTGGAGGAAGGCGTTATATAGTGGTTTATTTCTTCGCTGTATTATCGGATTCGAATATCATTCTCGTTTTGTTTAATTCCTTTCACTTTTACTTTTACTTTTGCTCTCTCTCTCTCTCTCTCTCTCTCTCTCTCTCTCTCTCTCTCTCTCTCTCTCTCTCTCTCTCTCTCTCTCTCTCTCTCTCTCTCTCTCTCTCTTTCCTGGCGGGGATTTTCATACTGGCCGTTTAGTTCATCCGTGATCAAGCAATTTATGTTTCGGATAATCAGATCCAATAATGGATATACAAGGATGAGAAAGCAGATAGATTATATATATATATATATATATATATATATATATATATATATATATATATATATATATATATATCCACTCGGGATCGAACCGAGGACCTTGCGCGTGTGA
Organism: Penaeus vannamei; assembly: GCF_042767895.1. Taxonomy (NCBI): domain Eukaryota; kingdom Metazoa; phylum Arthropoda; class Malacostraca; order Decapoda; family Penaeidae; genus Penaeus; species Penaeus vannamei. The sequence continues at coordinate 11,236,736 of NC_091551.1, forward strand.
AGCGCACGTACACACACTACGGGAAAGTTATTATATTAAGCGTTCATTGTTCAATATTTTGATTTAGTTACTGGTTAATACGAGAGAAAAAGAGAGATAAAAGGGGGGAGGATGACAGATACCGAAAATAAGTGAGATAGAGAGATAGATGAGGATTACCGAAAGAGAGAAAAAGAAAGTAGGAGAGAGAATGGGAGATGCGTAGAAATGAAAGAGATTATAATATTGCCAGATGTTTTCGCTCGGGATCGAACCGAACATGATTGCTTATATCTATATATATCTATATCTTATATATATATTTATATCTTATATCTATGTTAAAATGACGGATAAGAACTGTGTTCTTCCTAGCCGCATGTGCAAAACCTCGACTTAAGAGAGGAAATCATTCAAAACATCTTTTTTCCAAGGATGATTAACGAACACCGGAAGTCAGTTAAGACCGAAATAAAACGCATGTTACAGAAGAAGGGAATTATTTTTGAATAATAGCGGTTCTCCTGCAGTGCAATGCGGTTCTTCTTTCCCTATTAATGCCACCGCAGTTTATGCCTGTGTGTTCGTTTTAATGCTCCGAGGCAGAGAAAGCTGTCCTGTTAACAAGAAAGGAATATTAGGCTTTTGACTTTCCTCATTAATGCGACAGACATTTTCCATTGAAAACTAACAAAGTTGATCCTTTTCCGTCAGCTCTTGCAATAATTAATATAATAATAATAATAATAATAATAATAATAATAATAATAATAATAATAATAATAATAATAATAATAATAATAATAATAATAATAAATAAATAAACACATAAAAAATAGATAATATTATTAAAATAGATATCATTGTTATTGTCGTCGTTATTATCAATATTCTTGATTTTTATCATTATCATCAATATTGTTGTCCTTCTTACTATTGTTATTGTCATTTTCATTATTATTATTATCATTCTGATAATTAGTATCATTGCTATTGTTATCATTACTATTGTTATCAGTATTATCATTACTATTATGATCATTTTTTTTTTATCCATATGAGCATTACTGATTTTTGTTAGCATTATCATTATCAGTATTATTGCTGTTGTTATTATTATTTTCATTATCATTATTGTTGTTCTTACTATTATTGTTGCCGTAATCATCTTTCTTTTTATAATCATTATTTCTACTTTTACTATTATCGTTATTTCTATTTTCATTATCATTAATATCGTTATTACTATTATCATTACCATATAATTTATTATTATTGCTGCTTATTGGAGCCTTGTCTACATGTGAGAGGAAAAAAAAAAACAAAAAAAAGAAAAAAATGGTTGACATATTCTCCTTCGGGAATCGAACCCGGGTCTTTTCATTTTATTTTCTGTATTATTATCATTACCATCAATATTGCTATCAATGTTATCATCATTATCATTTGTAATATCATTTATGTATATAAAAAAAACGAAAAGAAATTAGTCATTTCCAACAAGCATCCGCCGGGAATCGAACCCGGGTCTACGATTTCAGAGACCGTCGTGCTAACCGTTACATAAGGGCGAATTTCTTACACTGATGTTCTTTAATGAGTTGTATTATCTTATATTATTTTATATTTCATTTGATTACATTTTTAGATTTTCATTGTCATTGATATTGTTATAACTGTTATTATCATCACCATTATAATCATCATTATAATTACCTATTGGAGCCTTGTCTTGATATGACGGAAAAGAACAAGAAAGGAAAAAAATGACGGTAATTATGTTGTTATTATGATCATTATTATGATTTTTGTTATCATTATCATTATCAGTACTGTTGTTATCATTGTTATTATTGTTGTTATGATTATTCATAATGTTATTCTTTATTATTATTATAATTGCTCTTATTATCCAATACTATTATTGTTATTATTTTTACTATCATTATTATTAGTATTATTTCCATTATTATCATTACTGTTCTTATCATTCTTATTCCTATTATTAGCATTATTAATAATTTTCATTAATATTATTGTTTTTGTAATCATTATCATTATCACGTCTGTTGTTGTTTTTATCATTTTCATTATTGTTATTATCATTATCATCATTATAACTATTATTGCTGTTGTTGTGGTTATCATCATTATTATCATTAGTATATTCATTATTGTTACAATTATCATTATCAATATTATCTTTATCATTACTGTGTCTGTTCTTATTTCTACTTTTAGCAATATTACCATTATCTTAATTTTCATTACCATTGATATTATTATTACTATTATTATCATCATTAAAATAACCACCATTATTGTCACTCATTGGAGCCTTCTCTATATGTGAACAAAGAGAACCTGAAAAGAAAAAAAAGGGGGGGGGTCTTCTCCGCCGAACCCGGGTCTACGGATTCGGAGACCGTCGTTTCTTAATCATGACCCTTATTAACCAAGTAAATGAAGCAGATGAACAAGCCTTGTCCGAATCCTCGCTCGTTCATTGGCTTCGGCGATCAAGAAAAATGTTTCCGTAACAATTGCATTTGAACAGAATAAGAAATCGCGATGAGATACATCTCCTATTATAAAGGATTTGTTTATGGATTAGATTAATTTGAATCATATATATGTTCTCATATTTTCTCTCTTCTTTTTTGCATTATTATTATTATTAGTAGTAGTAGTACTAGTAATAGCATCATTGTTATTATCATTACTACTACTACTAATTTTAGTAGTAGCAGTAGTAGTAGTATTATTATTACTACTACTAATCTTAGTAGTAGTAGTAGTAATAATAATGATAATAATAATATCTATATCATCATCATCCTTAATACTAATATCATTATCAGAGAGATAGAGAAGGTCGATGAGAAGGGAAAAAGAGAGACAGGGAAACATTAATAGCTTTAGAAATATGGATAAGAAAATACACTGAGAAATCCCCTGAGAAATGCCGTGAGCGAAGATGCATGAAAGCAAGCAAGGCAACAAGATAGAAATATTGCACTGATAGATTCTCTCTCACACTTTCTTTATCTTAGACATACTTTCTGCGTTTATCTGTCTACCTTTTCATCTATCTATCTGTCTATATATGTTTATCTATCTATGTTTATCTATCTATCTGTCTTCCCGTCTATATATAGAAGCATCTATCAATTAATCTATCTATTTTTCTATGTACCAGATAGATTGATGAAAAGGATAGATAAATGGAGGAAGACTGAGACAGAGAGATTAATATACGGACAAAGATAAATAGATATCTAAGCAGAGGTAGATAGATATAGAGAAGGAAAGAAAGACATATGGAGAAAGATAGAGTGCGTGTATTTTGGGCCATTCACACACACACACACACACGCACACACACACACACACACTCAAACACACACACACACACACACACACACACACACACACACACACACACACACACACACACACACACACACACACACACACACACACACACACACACACACACACACACACACACACACACACACACACACACACACAAACACAAACACACACAAGGGCTAATGTGACACTACTTGAAGCTAATCTCAAAATGCATTCAAATTTCTCTCGTGTGACACAGTAAGCCTCCGTGGTGGAGGGGAAAGCACAGTCGCCTCCTACGCGACAGGCTCGGGTTCGATCCCCGAGGGAGGCAAACATGTGAAACATTTTAGTATCTTTTTCATCTTAGTTTGCAGTGTCATTCATATAGAAAGTCTCTCTCTCTCTCTCTCTCTCTCTCTCTCTCTCTCTTTCTCTATCTCTCTGTCTCTCTCTCTCTCTCTCTCTCTCTCTCTCTCTCTCTTTCTCTCTCTCTCTCTCCCCCCCTCCCTCTCTCCCTCATCTCTATATATCTGTCTATATCTATTTATCTATCTAAGTCTTCCCCCCCCTCTCTCTCACTCTCTCTCTCTCTATCCATCTATTTATCTATCTTTCTCCGTCTTTCTCTCCTCTCTCACTCTCTGTCTCCCTTTCCTCTCCCTCCCTCTATCTCTCTCTGTCTCCCTCTCCCTCTCTCCTTCTGTCTCCCTTTCCTCTCCACCCCCCCTCTCTCTCTATCTATCTATCTCCGTCTTCCGCTCCTCTATCTCTCTCTCTCTCTCCTCTCTCTCTCACAGTCTCCCTCGCTTCTCCCCCCCCCCCCCTCTCTCTCTCTTTCTCTCTATCTAAGCATAGGTAGATGTAGAGAAGGAAAGAAAGACATATGGAGAAATATAGAGTGCGTGTATTTTGGGCCATTCACACACACACACACACACACACACACACACACAAACACAAACACACACAAGGGCTAATGTGACACTGCCTGAAGCTAATCCCAAAATGAATTCAAATTTCTCTCATATGTCACAGTAAGCCTCCGTGGTGGAGTGGAAAGCACAGTCGCCTCCTACGCGACAGGCTCGGGTTCGATCCCCGAGGGAGGCAAACACGAAACATTTTAGTATCTTTTTCATCTTAGTTTGCAGTGTCATTCATATAGAAAGACGTCTCTCTCTCTCTCTCTCTCTCTCTCTCTCTCTCTCTCTCTCTCTCTCTCTCTCTCTCTCTCTCTCTCTCTCTCTCTCTCTCTCTCTCTCTCTCTCTCTCTCATTCTATCAATCTATCTGAACACTAGGTCACATTTTATGGCATTTTAACGGTTATTTTAAAGGTAAATTTAAATGTAGCTTTGGTTTATTGATTAATCAATCTATTTATCCGCGAAATGAGATAAAAAAAGAAAAGAACAAAAACAGATAGCGTACACACACAAAAAAAATGAAATACTGCATTCACACTTTGTAATTAGATAAGTATAATCCTTATTTACGCAACTTACATGATAGCCTTTTGGACTGACATCGGATCAGGTAAGGTTGGTTGAAGGGAAAGGGGACGGAAGGCGATGAGAACGGGAAGGAGAAGACTTTTGGTAACTAGGAAACAGGTGGGAAAGGTGGGGGAGTGAGAGGGGGGGGGGTGAGAAAGAGCTAAATGAATGACGTAGGAAAGACCATGAAAACACGTGAATAGTCGTGTGTTTTCGTGATCTTCCCTTCGTTATTCTTTTTGCAATTTGTTTGAGAGAAAGAGGGAGAGATGGAGAAAGAGAGAGAGAGAAGAGAGTGGAGAGAGAGAGAGAGAGAGAGATGGATAAAGAGAGAGAGGGGGAAAGAGAGAGGGAGAGAGAGAGAGAGAGAAAGAAAGAGAGAGAGAGGGGGAAAGAGAGAGGGAGAGAGAGAGAGAGAGAAAGAAAGAGAGAGATAGCAAGAGAGAGAATCTGTCAGCGAGAAAGAGAGAAATAATGACATGCTATCAAGAAAGATGTTAGAATAAAACAAAGTATCGCCTGCCATTACTACGTCACTATCACGTTTTTTCGTTTTGCTTCCTTTGTCTTTTCGCATTATACTGATACGAAAAAAAACCTGGTCTGCAAACAGGAAAGATGGTCAAGATAATCCTCCTTAGAAATCCCTTAAGGAGTTTACAAAGCACGATTTCCTGTCAAAGCGCTTCTAAGTTTTATAAATATAAAGAGGAAAATGACAAATACATAATCGCTTCTTATAAATTTGCAATATGTGAAAAATAGTGCATTGGTTTTCATTAATTTTCTCTTACAGAACAAGACACACTACGGCACATACACTCACACGAGGCAGAGACAGGAACAGAAAAGGAGGTGAGAGATCATGCAAGAAATGCAGTCTTGGATCTAATACTGCACACCTTTAACCCTTTCCGTTGCGTGTGAATGGCCGCTTTTATTTTCAAAATGCTGTTGACCTCGATAGTGCCAACGTTGACATTAAAGGTAGCTGACGAGCCATCTAATCACAGACTATATTCTCTACTCAACTGCT
>NC_091551.1:11247605-11252605 GCF_042767895.1 Penaeus vannamei
AACGAACGGAAATGTAGATGAGAGGGAGGGAGGGAGCTTGCATTATGCAAACTTCCAGACCACGTGGGTACATGCTATTAGTCCAGAGCACGTAGTTCGTAGTCCTTCGTCAACACCGCTTGTGCCCAACGTGAGTGAAGTAGACACCCCACGCCACGCTGTCATCAAGGTCTACATAAATACTTATATAGACCTTAGCTCTCATCACTCCGCCCATCCCTTGTCGGATATAAAGCGACCCAGCCTGACGCACTCAGACTCACATCCTCTCCAAGATCGACCTAGCTTGACCTCTGCTTCAGACCAACCAGCACTGAGCAGTCCTGCTCGTATCGTGTTTAATTCTACTTGTGTGTAAGATCTTAATGATAAAGAGTGAAGCCGTTTACGTAATATTACCCTGCCCCACCAGTATCAGTTATATAAGGAGGAAGAGAGTGGTTTAAGATTAGAAAACGAGAGCGAGAGAGAACAAGAGCAAGAACGAGAGCGAGAGAGAGAGAGAGGGAGAGGAAGAGAGAGAGAGAGAGAGAGAGACAGCGAGAGAGAGAGAGACCGAGAGAGAGAGAGACCGAGAGAGAGAGAGAGAGAGACAGCGGCAGCGAGAGAAAAAGAGAGAGCGAGCGAGAGAGAGAGAGAGACAGCGAGAGAGAGAGAGACAGTGAGAGAAAGAGAGACAGCGAGAGAGAGAGAGACAGCGAGAGAGAGAGACAGCGAGAGAGAGAGAGAAAGAGAGAGGGGGTGAGAGAAAGAGAGAGAGTAGAAGAAAGCAACCAAACAAGGCAAAATAAATAGATGAGAACAGCGAGAGAGAAGAAGAGAGGGGTGAGAGAAAAGAAGTAGAAGAAAGCAACCAAACAAGGCAAAATAAATAGATGAGAAAAAAATAAGAGAGACAACGCAGGAAAGAAGGAAAAAAGATCACATATCCGAGAGCGAGAGAGAACGAGTAGCAAGAGCGAAGCGCAAAGGGAAGACAACAGACAGCGAGAGAAGACAAGCGAGAGAGAGAGAGACAAGCGAGAGAGAGAGACAGCGAGAGAAGAGAGAGAGAGACAGCGAGAGAGAGAGACAGCGAGAGAGAGAGAGAGAGACTAGAGAGAGAGAGAGAGAGAGAGAGAGAGAGAGAGAGAGAGAGAGAGAGAGAGAGAGAGAGAGAGAGAGAGAGAGAGAGAGAGAGAGACAGAGAGAGAGAGAGAGACGGCGAGAGACAGAGAGAGAGAGACGAAGAGAGAGAGAGAGGGACAGCGCGAGAGAGAGAGAGAGACAGCGAGGGAGGAGAGAGAGAGAGAGAGAGAGAGAGAGAGAGAGAGAGAGAGAGAGAGAGAGAGAGAGAGAGAGAGGGAGAGAGAGTGAGAGAGAGAGAGAGAGAGAGAGAGAGAGAGAGAGAGAGAGAGAGAGAGAGAGAGAGAGAGAGAGAACCAAACAAGGCAAAATAGATAGAGAAAGAAAAAAAAAAGAGAGACAACGCAGGAAAGAAGGAAAAAAAGATACTATATCCGCAGCCAAAACACAAACTAACACACACACACACACGCACCCAAGGACAAACAAACAAATACACCTCCCACGCTATCAACACACACAAAACCATGTTTACCTCCACCAACATCGTGTTTACGCGCTGCAATCAAAAAGTATCTCAGAATACCCGGCTCCTACCGCCTTCAGATACTCGAAACTATACACTACTTTAGGAAAATGTTGACTCGGAATCTTGACGTTTGTTAATGTTTATATATAGTTCTTGATATCATTTGTTTGTCTGATGAACTCTCACGATGTCAAATAAAGGGAAAGTAAAAAGGTAGGTATAAACATAGTTTCTGGAACGTTGTGTTAGGCTAGGAAGGTCGAGTGTGATAGAAACGTTACTTGAATTTGGTCTCTTGGTGACAGTGTGTGAGAAGGGGTAAATGTATTGATTTTTTTTGTCTGTATGTAAGAAGGAGTAAACGTTTCTGACTTTGTTTTAAGTTTGTAAGGGGTAAATGTTTTTGAATTTGGTCTCTTGGTCTCAGTATGCGAGAAGTGTAAATGTATTTTATTTTTTGTCTGCATGTGAGAAGGAGTAAACGTTTCTGAATCTGTTCTAAGGTTGTAATGGGTAAATGTTTTTGAATTTGGTCTCTTGGACTAAGTTTATGAGAAGGAGTAAACGTTTCTGAATTTGGTATCTTGGTCATAATTTGTGAGGAGTAAACGTTTCTGAATTTGGTATCTTGGTCATAATTTGTGAGGAGTAAACGTTTCTGAATTTGGTATCCTGGTATAAGTATGTGAGGAGTAAACGTTTCTAAATTTTGTCTTTCGGTCTAAGTGAAAAGAAATTTTGCTTGTTGGATTATAATGCCAAATCATGTGGGTCTTAAGTGGATATGTTTAAGATAAGATTATAACATTAGAGTGCAAGTGCACCAAAGTCTAAAGAAAAAAGAGAAAAAAATAGACAAAAAATATTTTAACAAATAAATCTACAAGAAATAGTTATAAAGATGAGGACACAAAAAGACACACAGATACACTAGCAGGCAAACATACACACACATAATCAAAAGGCAGAAAAAGCGGATAATTACAAAAAAACAACAACAAAGGCATACGCAAATAGACAAGCGAATAAATACATAAATAAATGAACACGAACTCAAAGAAACAGAGAGGAAAAAAAATGAATAAATTTATTAAACAAAGCCACTTATAACCTCCTCCACCCCACTGACCTAACCTCCCCCCGCCCCACCCTTCTTCTTCCCACACCAAAGCTATCCCCCAACACCCCCTCCCCTCCCCCAATTGCATTTTGTTGCATGTTGCACCATAATTACCAAGTTGCCGAGAGAAATTGCAAGAATATGATGAAGTTGGGGAAACGCTGGCTCGTGCTTGGAAATTATGCTCGAGGAAATAAAGTCTCGAGGAAATCGGCCAAGGAATTTATTTATATTTTATTTGTCTTTCTGTTCGTGCGTTTATGTCTATTTAATTGTTATATTTTGTTCTCTTTGTTATATCTGTTTATTGGATATGTATATGCTGTTTGCTGATCTTTCTTTTTTTTTATTCGGTACATCTGTTTGTAATTAATGAGACAAAGAAATAAAGATGACGGTGTGATAATTTTTTTGATTATCGAGGTGACTTAAATTTAAATAAATCTCGCAGGGAACATAAATATCAATAAACTGCATAAACATATAAACAAAAACTCTCTCTCTCTCTCTCTCTCTCTCTCTCTCTCTCTCTCTCTCTCTCTCTCTCTCTCTCTCTCTATATATATATATATATATATATATATATATATGAATATATATATATATATACATACATATATACATATACATATATGTATACATGTATATATATATATATATATATATATATATATATATATATATATATATATATATATATATATATATATATATATATATTGTGCGCGTTCATCTAACGATCTATCTATCCATCTATCAATCCATCCATCAATGTATGTATGTATACATGTATCCACCCATCCATCTATCCATCTATCTATCAGCACTCCTCTCCTCCTCACGCCCGCAGCACAGACAGCCTCTCCCTCACGCCCGCAACACAAGGACCGCCCATTATCTATCTATGACACGTATCACTTCATGTCTCATTTATTGTGGTGCTCGGGGATCGACATTTGAAATGAGCGGGAGCTGGTGTTCATAATGCGACGTGAAGTTAATCTCATTCGAATGATAAAAAAAAAGTGTTTTGTTTTAATTTTTTTAATCATTAATAAAAAAAAGGTTGAAAATTCGTAGTTGGTATTTCATGTTGGGCTTTGAATTCAGGTTGGTAATGTTGTGAAATGGTGTGTATTTCAGTGCTTTTGGGTCTCTCTCTCTCTCTGTCTCTGTCTCTGTCTGTCTCTGTCGTTCCCTCTGTCTCTCTCTCTCTCTCTCTCTCTCTGTTTCTGTCTCTGTCGCTCCCTCTGTAGCTCTCTCTCTCTCTCTCTCTCTCTCTCTGCCTGTCTCTTTTTTCTCCTTTTACCCCCCCCCCTCTTGTCTTTATCTCTCCCTCTTATCATTTTTCTCTCTCTTTTTGTTTTTACACTCTCTCTTTTTCCTCTCTTCCTCTATCTCTTCTTCCCTCCACTCCGTCTCTCCTCCCTCTCTTCCTCAACCCCCCTCTCTCACTTCTCCCCTTCTCGCTCTCTCTTTCTCTATCTCTTCTTCCCTCCACTCCGTCTCTCCTCCCTCTCTTCCTCAACCCCCCTCTCTCACTTCTCCTTCTCGCTCTCTCTTTCTCTCTCTCTCCCTCCCCACTCTCTCTTCTCCCCCTCTCACTCTCTCCTTCTCTTATCTGTCTATCTGTCTGTCTGTCTCTTACGTTTTTTCATTACTTGTTGACGTCGATGTCGAGTGCGACTGACGTAGAGAAAAACAAAGACAATGAAAGACTGCACTAAAATAGAAAATTAAATTCCTCATTAATCTGAAAAAAAAATGCAATGGCTTTTATCTCGTCGAGGAGCGAGATGAAAAAAAAAGGAAAATAAGGAAGAAAAGAGAAAGAACGAGAAATGAAAAGGATATTATCACCGATATCTTCACCACAACAACCGAAAAAACTGGATTCAAAAAGATTTTTTCTCTCTTTTTTCTTCAGCAAAGCCAAGATGTCCTAATTAGATCAGAATACAAACAAACAAGCATTGTGAGGCAAGAACACGGGGAGAATAACTCGGTGCAGCTTTATGTTATTCGCCACAACAGTCGAGCGCTTCAAGGCCTCGCGGATGACAAAAGAAGCAAGCCTTGCGCACGGTACGAATGATTGTTATTTTCTAATTCCTGGCGTTATTTTTACATCTTGTTCACCCTGTTTGATTGTATGCTGTGTTATGCTGATTATGCGAATATATGTTGCTTTATTAAGTTGTTTTTCTTCTGCCTATGATTTAAAAGATCAAATTATTCAGTTCGAAAGATTTTTGTTTTTCGTTCACATACGCGCAGAGGTGTGGC
>NC_091551.1:11257605-11262605 GCF_042767895.1 Penaeus vannamei
ATTTTTCCTTGCCTTTCTATTGCATTTCCTCTCACTATTAACCTCTGGAAGCCTATTACTCACGATGGTGTTCGGGGAAATACTAATAGCAATGTCAGTGCTATTAGTGGAAGTGTGTTTGCGAGGAAGTTAAAATCCTTATTGTTTTAGGAATAAATGCTATATCCGTTTTTAAATTTTTATCCTTTCTATTTATTCTTTTATATCAATGGCCCTGATTAAGATAAGATTGCACCGCTGAAACAAATGAATTGATTATATAGTCTAATTTCTAATAAACATTATTATAATCACAATAATGCCCCTCATTAAGATAATATACACTGCACTACTGAAACAAATTAATAGACTACATACAGTCAAATTTCTAATGAAAATGATGATAAAAGTGACACGGAATGACACCTCTAATGTGATGACTTCAGTGAGAAGGAACTCGAAGACTGAAGTTACGAATCTGACCCTTATACACTAATAAAACTCACGCGCAGTGACTAATAAAAACACGCCCACGACACGACATTGACGTCACTCTGCTAACCTATGCAAAAAGATGTAACGTATTCAGTCGACACAATATTTGATTAAGGAGACCAACACTATAATCTAGCCCTGATATCACTTAAAACAACGCTGATATTAACTAAGGCCAAAACTACTAACACCACCGTTCATACAGGGGCGGGTCCAGAGAATTTTCTGGTGGTGGGGCGCGCCACATTATATATACTAGGGGCCATTACGACGAGTCAATGGCCATTGGGGTGGCACACGGGGTGGCCAATCAGATTGTGCCCCCCGTGCCACCATGGAAGCCCCGCCTCTGCGTTCAGACCCGTTATAAATGACGTCACCGATCAGACCCGTTATAAATGACGTCACCGTTCAGACCCGTTATAAATGACGTCACCGATCAGACCCGTTATAAATGACGTCACCGATCAGACCCGTTATAAATGACGTCACCGTTCAGACCCGTTATAAATGACGTCACCGATCAGACCCGTTGTAAATGACGTCAACGATCAGACCCGTTGTAAATGACGTCACCGTTCCGACCCGTTATAAATGACGTCACCGTTCCGACCCGTTATAAATGACGTCACCGTTCCGACCCGTTATAAATGACGTCACCGATCAGACCCGTTATAAATGACGTCACCGATCAGACCCGTTATAAATGACGTCAACGATCAGACCCGTTATAAATGACGTCACCGTTCCGACCCGTTATAAATGACGTCACCGTTCCGACCCGTTATAAATGACGTCACCGTTCCGACCCGTTATAAATGACGTCACCGATCAGACCCGTTATAAAAAAACATCACCGATCATACCCATTCAGACCCGTTAAGGTGGCTAGCCTCCAGGATAGTACAGTGGTAACGTGCCGTCCTCTCATCCGAGGGGTCGGCGGTTCGCGCCCCGCCCAGGCGCGAGAAGTTGCAATTGTTGCTCGGACGTTACTGCTGCGGCTGGGCACCACGGTGGGTAAGGACTAAGGCCCGTACTTTTAAAACCTTTCGCCAGGGCTGGCGAAAGGTTTCGCCGGGCGATCCGGAATTTCGTACTTTTAAAATCATGCCTGGCGAACGTTCGCCAGGGCTGGCGAAAGATCATATTGGAACAGCCTGGCGAAGCAAAGGCGCGAGAGCTGTTTGAATACCATTTTCTTGCTTTCAAGTTATAAATTAGTAACATATTTGTGTATGATAGGATGTAGAAATCACATTGAAATTATAAAATATCTTAAAATCATAATTTATTATGAAATACGTATATACGTATTTTTTTCAAGACCTTCGATGTTCCAGTCGAGAGCTCAAGACATCAGCTGTATTCCTACCCCCCTACCCCTACCCCCCACCCCCGAGATGACTTATTTAGATTTAGGTTGTTAATTTGGTTGTAAGGATAATGTTCTTTTCACAAATATTACCAGAAGTGTTTTTTATGGCGGCATGTTTACTTTTGGCTATAGAAGCATAGCTGTAGTGCTCCACCGCTCTATAATGAGGCGTCTTTAATGATAACCCTTGTAGGCCTACAGTTCAATATCTTACATCAGTTAGGAAAAGTAAAATAGTAATTTTTAAACTCTTGTTAAAGTATAATGTTATTTTTTGTATAAAAGTATAAGGTTGATATAGTATAGTATAAAGTACTTTTAAAACCTTTCGCCAATGCTGGCGTTCGCCTGGCGAAGCTTCGCCAGGCGAACATCTGAGTGAGGGAGGCCTTACTTTTAAACCAAGGCAGGTGTTCGCCAGGCCTGGCGAACGAAAGGGATCGCCAGGCGCTAACATCTTGGATTCCTGATAAATCTAGCGCTTCGGCGAATGAAAAAAAACGCGAGAAAAAGCAAAAGGTTTTAAAAGTACGGGCCATAAAGTTAACTTTGTTACAGTATAAAGTGTAGTATAGCATAAAGTATAAAGTTAATTTTGTTATAGTATAAAGATATTTTCAACTTCTTTGTTATAGCATAAAGTTAAATTTTAACTCCTTTGTTATAGTATAAAGTGAGACTATTGCGGAAACACTGTTTTCGTCTTCTCTCGAGGTTAATAATTAAGTTTAGGTTATGTTATGTGCACTGCAGATGTAAACAAATTTGCGCTAGATTTAGCGGGAATGCAAGATGTTAGCGCCTGGCGAACGTTGGGTTTAAAAGTAAGGCCTCCCTCACTCAGAGGTTCGCCTGGCGAAGCTTCGCCAGGTGAACGCCAGCACTGGCGAAGGTTTTAAAAGTACGGGCCTAAGCTCTGTCGCGTCAGCACTCGCTGACACACGTTGTTCGAGTCGACATTAGTCGGCACAGGCCGGGCTCCCCCATAGCCCGGGCGAGGCACAGCTTCGCATATCGGACTTATCCTTATCCTTTATCCTTAGACCCGTTATAAATGACGTCACCGCTCAGACCCGTTATAAAAGACGTCAGCGAAGAAGCGCACAGACATTGACAACACTAATCAGACCCACAGCTTTATATTGATTAATACTGACGTCATTATCAGCCGACACCCACTCACAACGCCCACACACGCACCTCAGACGGAAATAGCAAACAAATCTCCCAAGTATTAACTCGAAGCTTCCGCAACGAAGCTGCAATTTGACAAGGACTAGACTGCGAGTGATACTTGGGTTGAAATGTCTGGCGACTCGCACGGGGACCAAAACCCGGGCAGGTGGCTTCCTTCAGCGACTATTGCTATTTCCACAAAACCGCTAGACTGGGCTTGAAAAAAAGAAATAAAGAAAAAATCTGCTAGGCGAAGGACTAAAAAACTCATTCATTTTCTCGCTAAATAGGATTTTAGAAAAGTCGCCAAATACAGAGAATAACTTTTTAAAATTTTCTCGCTTGATCATAGCTCAAAAATTCGACCTAGCGGGAAAATCGCTAGAATGACAACACTATCATCTGGACGAACACACGCGCCTGCTCTTCGTTATCCAGTGAGGCCTTTCCTGCAGGCGCCTTTTTGCTATTTTTGCCTTTTTCCTTTGTTATGATAACATCTAAGATGTAAGTCCCTCGGGATAACTTATAAATGAATATTAAGTTGTTGTTTATTATTTTGTTTGGGCAAACACTATGCCAAACATAAACGTTATGATGTTTGTGAGGATTGATTCATTAACAATTTTGAATAGATTGCTCATGGCTACTGGTATCTTTTCTTCTTATTATTATGGTATTGAACATACACACACACACGCACGCACGCACACGCACACGCCCACGCCCACGCACATTAAACATACACACATACACACACACACACACACACACATATATGTGTATATATCTATGTGTATATATTATATATATATAATATATATATATATATATATATATATATATATATATATATATATATACATACATACACACACACACACACACACACACACACACACACACACACACACACACACACACACATATATATATATATATATATATATATATATATATATATATATATATATATATATATATATATATATACATACAAAGAGAGAGAGAGATAGAGAGAGAGAGCGACAAAATGCAGTTATTTCAACGCGATCTATATTGTTTTCACAGTTTCAAGATCAGTTGTTACCTATGTTGATGTCTTTTAATATCAAATAAAAAATCATCTGTATTTGCATTCATCATAAACATTTATCAACTTTGCTGGATTTAGCAAGGACCAACTGTAGCCAAAAAAAAAAATGAAAAGAAAAAAAAAAGAAAATATATGATAGATACTGAGTTAGATAATAATGACAAGCATGTGGCAGATGATAAAACCTTACTCGATATACACAGATCACAATGCGTTAGGACATGCTATAACATAAGAGATCCTTCAGTACTAATTAACCCTGCTAAAAGGGGGTTATTGTGTATAGAAGAGAGGATTAAGATAAAAGTGAAATGACTGGAAGACTCGCAAAGAGTTTGGGAGACTCACGAGATGACAAGGAAACTCACGAGATAATTGACTCGAGAAATGACCAGGGAATCGTGAGAAAGCTGCATAACTCGTGAAATGACTCGGAGACACGCAGAGTGAGAGGGTTATTCACGACTGGATGACTCACTCCACAACTGAGTGGTTCAAAAGATGACTCACTTTACAACTGAGTGGTTCACAAGATGACTCACTTTACAACTGAGTGGTTCACAAGATGACTCACTTTACAACTGAGTGGTTCACAAGATGACTCCCTGACTCACAAAATGACGAGGTGACTCACGGAATGACAGTATGACTAAAAAAATGCCCAAGGTCGCCTACAGGATGACTGCTTGACACGAAAATGCCATGATGACTCAAAATACAAAGAATAACCTCACATCATTAAAAAAGAAAAAGAAAAAGAAAGAAAGAAAGAAAAAACACATAGAACGAATCAGCGCGACAAGAAGAGATTCAGACAATTTAGGAATCAATGAAAGATTTGAAAGTTGCTTAATAAATGAACACTAATAAGGTATC
>NC_091551.1:11267605-11277605 GCF_042767895.1 Penaeus vannamei
TGATAATTATGTTGTATGATGAGTATGTTGTACGATGATTATGTTGTATGATTATGTTGTATGATGGTTATGTTGTATGATGATTATGTTGTATGATGATGATGTTGTATGATGATTATGTTGTATGATGATGATGTTGTATGATGATTATGTTGTATGATGATGATGTTGTATGATGATTATGTTGTATGATGATGATGTTGTATGATGATTATGTTGTATGATGATGATGTTGTATGATGATTATGTTGTATGATGATGATGTTGTATGATGATTATGTTGTATGATGATGATGTTGTATGATGGTTATGTTGTATGATGATGATGTTGTATGATGATTATGTTGTATGATGATGATGTTGTATGATGATTATGTTGTATGATGATGATGTTGTATGATGATTATGTTGTATGATGATGATGTTGTATGATGATTATGTTGTATGATGATGATGTTGTATGATGATGATGTTGTATGATGTTTATGTCGTATGATGATTATGTTGTATGATGATTATGTTGTATGATGTTTATGTCGTATAATGATTATGTTGTATGATGTTTATGTCGTATGATGATTATGTTGTATGATGATTATGTTGTATGATGATTATGTTGTATGATGATGATGTTGTATGATGATGATGTTGTACGATGATTATGTTGTATGATGATTATGTTGTATGATGATGATGTTATGTTGTATGATGATGATGTTATGTTGTATGATGATTATGTTGTATGATGATGATGTTATGTTGTATGATGATGATGTTGTATGATGATTATGTTGTATGATGATGATGTTTATGTTCTATGATAATTATGTTGTATGATGAGTATGTTGTACGATGATGATGTTATGTTGTATGATGATTATGTTGTACGATGATTATGTTGTATGATGATTATGTTGTATGATGATGATGTTGTATGATGTTTATGTTCTGTGATGGCCGGACTTCAGAAAGACTTTTAAACGCAGGATCCGCACTCATCTGAAAGGAAGAAATATCACACACTCTCTTCCTTTCCTCTTTATTTTTATCCCTCCCTCCTATCCCCTCTTCTTCCTCCCACTCTCTATGTCTCTGTCTCTCTCTTCCTCTCCCTTTCCCTTCTTCTCCCCACTCCCTCTCCCTCTTTCTCTCTCTCTCTCTCTCGCACATACGCACACACATCTTCATTGTGAAGTCAGATATAAGCTATATAATGTAAAGTGGTATCAGAAGCAGACTTCACTGAATCGATATTAAGCCCATTCATACAGATAACTCTATTAAATCCATATACACTAAAGAAACTAAAGGCCACAATGAGATGCTGAAAAGACCTTCACGTATTACCAAGATTACTTTCGTGAGTCATAAATATTGTGTCAGTTTTTTTTTCTTTCTTTCTTTCGGTACTCCACCTACACATTAATGTTTCACCGGATCGGAAGACTTTGAGAAACCTCTGAATATGTATAGTTCCTTTTCAACCTAAAAAAAATGTAGTTTTGTTGGTTCTGCGCTACAGAAACGTATAAATTTAAAGTGTGAGTGATATATTTTTTTCCCTAGAATATATATTCACCTAAGGATGTATAAACTCTCTAAATGCGCTGTCTGTATATAATATTCCATCTCTGATTTTTTCCCCATCTATTCAAATTTATATAGACGTGAAAAGAGAGGAAAATAAACTGTGAATGTGTGAGCGATGCTTCTAACAGCTACAAAAAACCCTACAGAGTCGACGATGATGGAAGCCAAATAAACCCTTAAGAATTCATGATCATCAACAACCTCCCCACCCTCAAAAAACAAGACGAAGAAGAAGAAGGAGAAAATGACGTAAGCTCTCAGCAGCTCCCTTTGCGTCACGTCTGGCTTACGTCACATCACTCCTGCCTTTATTAGGGGTATGCAGCCTCCAGCAACGAATCTATATTGTATACCACTCTAAGACGGGGTTATGTAACATCATGGTCTATTCATTAAAGTAAATTAAGTAATGACGGTTGGATCTGAAATCTGACTGAGATATACGAGGCTATTCATCTCAGATAACTTAGATAACTATATTTTGTGTGTCAAAGAGGTAATTGACAGGGATGATCTCTCCACTTTTGACTCGCTAAACCAAATCTACTTGGGATCATATGTACACCAGTTGTTGAAAAAAGAAAATAAAAGAGGTTTGGATTGTTTTTGATGATGCATATTTGTATATATACAGAAGAAGAGAAGAGAAGAGAAGGAGAGACGGAAAAGATTGACAGTAAGAGGAAGAATGAAAAAAGCACGAAAAAATTAGTGAGAACATAGAAAAGTAAGAAAAAAAGATAGAAAAGACAAAGAAAAGTAGTCTGACTGAGATATACATGGCTAGTGAAATGTTACATTGTCGAGATTCACTTGGCTACAGATCACGCCATCATGCCATGCTACCCAAGTCTCCCCTTCGCGCCCATAGAAAACGGGGATAGAAAACCATAGAATAGATAGAAAACGCCCACAGAAAACCCTCACCGCCAGAGAATATTCCAAGCCGGGGGTAACATCAATACCCCTGGAGCAGACGGTAACCCCCAACTCGTGTAAAGCGTTGCCAATTCGTAGATTTTGGGCTAAAACGTGGAAAAATGGCGGCATGTGGTACTGCGCGAGGAATATTTTTCTTCGTGTCAGCGCGCTGCACAAAACATTTAAAACCTCAATCAGCAATGAGAAAAATACATAACTTTTTGTCTAATGGTAAATGGTGCATTAAAATATACGTTGTATTGGTAATTATGTTCTTTTTAAGATACTGTAACCCAGGAGAGACATATTCATGGTGTAGAAAAAAAAATCTACGCTAAAGATTCAACTTTAGATAAAAAATAGAATCGATATATTTTACTGTATATTTCAGGGTATGACGGCATTGTATACATTCAGGAATATATTTTTAAAAATCAACAAGAACCAACATTGTTTCAAAGTTTGACAAGTACTTGAACTAGTATGAAACAGTAATTTCTTTGACTGCATTCATAGCGACGTCCAACGAATTCCAAAGAAAGAGTTTCAAAGCAAAAGAATAACCATCACCTTCTCAAGCGCCAGTAAGTATCAGTGATCATATAGCAATGTTATTTGTGAATGTGTAAACTTTTGCAAGTCTAGCAAAAAAAAAAAAAAAAAAGAAAGAAAAAAAAAAGTTATACATTGAAAGACAATAGAAAATGGTGTGCGATTCAAAGAAAACGTGTAACTTAGCTAACCCTATTGTATATTGAATTCGTGCCATTTTTTCAGTTTATAATGGCTCCAAAACGCAAATAGAGGAGTTTAGGCCTTGGTTGGTGAAGGTGGCAGATGACCGAGTCAAGGCCTTCTGCACGACATGTCGGAAAACTTTCTGAGATCTGGCAACCATAAAACGACAGATATTGATAACAAGACTTACATATATGCAGTGGAAGGAAATGCTTGTTACGAACACGGATGCAGAGAGATTGTTTTCAAAATTGCACCTTATCAAAAGTTATGTAAGGAACAACTTGCATGCAGATATTGTGAAAGTTTTATTACATTTCTGAAGTCGTAAAGGAATCTGGAGCCTGTTATAGATTCCTACCCTCACAGATAATGCTGAGCACTTTGTGACTGTATAGTAATTTATTTTTTTGTAATAAACTCAAAAATAAACGCATTTATTTTCTTTCAGCGAACCTTCACAAATATATATGGTAATAGTATATATATATATATATATATATATATATATATATATATATATATATATATATATATATCAACGAAAGTGTGCCGAAATGGCAACTGAACAGTTCGAGTTGCGAAATAGCACTTTGCTTCCGAATATATCTTTACAGTAAATGAAAACGTTTGACGACAATCTTACTTGATTTTTACATGGGATAATAAAGGATTTATTTGTAATGATTAGAAATTGACAATGTGACAACAGAAAGGGCGTGGTCGAAGGAGCCCCAAAATCGGAAATAAAAGGAAGCTCAGTGACAGACATCGGCGGACTACATTTTCGGAGTAGCATTCAGCCATGTTGTTTTGGCTCTTCTTGGTAAGCCTATTTGAAGTGATTTAATGACCTTATCGTGATGGAACACAGTGGACGGGAACGGGGTTATGGATCTTGTGTTAATTTTTGGATTAATTAGTCTTGAGAGATTATTTTTCAGATTTGTATGTGAGTATATAGTGGATTAAATGTAAGATTTGATTTTCAAGTTTAAGTTAGCTATTTAAGTAAAAAAAAGAAAAAGAAAAAAAGAAAGACAAAGAAAAAGAAAAAGAAAGAAAAGAAAAAGAAAAAGAAAAAGAAAAAGAAAAAGAAAAGAAAAAGAAAAAGAAAAAGAAAAAGAAAAAGAAAAAGAAAAAGAAAAAGAAAAAAAAGAAAAAGATAAAGATAAAAAGAAAAAGAAAATCAAAATAAAAAGAAAAAGAAAAAGAAAAAGAAAAAGAAAAAGAAAAAGAAAGAAAAAGAAAAAGAAAAAACGAAAAAGAAGAAGAAGAAGAAGAAAAGAAGAAAAAGAAAAAGAAGATGAAGAAGAAAAAGAAAAAGAAAAAGAAAAAGAAAAAACAGAGAAAAAAAAGAAAAAGAAAAAGGAAAAAAGAAAAAGAAAAAGAAAAGAAAAAAGGAAAGGAAAAAGAGAAGAAAGAAGAAAAAGAAAAAACAGAGAAAAAAAAAAAAAGAAAAAAGAAAAAAGAAAAAAGAAAAAAGAAAAAAGAAAAAAGAAAAAAGAAAAAAGAAAAAAGAAAAAAGAAAAAAGAAAAAAGAAATAAGAAATAAGAAATAAGAAATAAGAAATAAGAAATAAGAAATATAATGGACCAGCACAACATTAGACTTTGAAGTTAGTTTAACAAATAAGGAATTAATAATTACTTTTGAGAAATCCCAAACACTGGAGAGTAAGAGTAACTTTGAATTTGGATAATTGCTAATTATGTATTAGTTAAGTATTTCTTTGATCAAGTTTTTGCTTTGATTTAGTAATTGCTTGATGATATCAATTTAGTCACGTGTTTGCTTAGTATATTGTCTTTAATAAGATATATTTCTGGATAATTTCTTGATATGTATTAATTTGCTTTTTTAATGGAGATGATCTTAACCTTTGATTTAGTAATTGCGCATAGACTTTAAAGTAGTATTTTAATGACTTGATTTGAGTATTGTATATAATTTCATTAATTTATGTTAGATAATTAGTTTGATAATTAATAGAAGTAATTGCTTACCTGTTCTGATTTTGTAGATAATATTTTGCTTTCAGGGAATTTATATTTTTTATAATTTATTTTCATGTTTATCTTCATTGGAAAGTTGTAGAAATGATCTAATTATGAAGAAATTAAATGTTCTTTGATTGGCATATTAATTTGAATGAGTGGTGTTGCCTATTGGCTAATTTGATTCGATTAATGAATGATGTATGATTTTTTTTCAAAGATCTGTGGGAATAATATGACTAATATGAATTATGAAATATGAGAATAATATCAGATGATGAAAAGAAAATAATATTGAGGGCTATAACACACCCACTTGGTCACGTGGCCATACGAAAGAAATTTCAGAAGGCTTTTTTTGCATTTTTGGGCGTTCGTAATGAAATTAAATATTCTTAATGGAATATTGGTATGTTTTTCCTTCTGTATGAATACTTGAAGTAAATATTTACACGTTTTGCATTTCATTATTGCGATTTGTATGTCAAGTTTTACGTGGCACACCTACACACCTACACCTTCCGAAAGCTACATAGTTACTTGCCAATCATGTAGCTGGTTGTCTTCGATACATTTAGTATTTCTTTGTAAATTACATTTGCTTATATTCAAATAGTTTATACCTTTTCTTATACCACGTTCTCTTTATATAGGTGTCTGGGAAACCCCCAATCTTACCATCATGGAAGCTTGGCTCCCATCAACCAAGGCCACGGCGCAGGAGGTGGAGGTACGCCAGAGGTTCAGAGAGGTCCTTATTAAACATTTTTCTTTTTTCCTATATATACTGACGGCTCCGAGATTGAGCAACGTATGGGTGCGGCTGTATGGTCGACTGAATGTGAATTGAGTTTCAGACTGCCAAATCATACATCGATCTTTATTGCTGAACTTTTTGGCATTGATAAAGCTATAGATTTCGTACTATCGACGCCCTACGATAGAATAGTCTTTTTCGGATTCATGAACACTTAAAACTATTAAACCACCAGAAATCACTTAAAATGAACTGCTGGTTAAGTTACATAGTGCCAATAAATCAACCAGACTGATATAGGCGCCAGGCCACTCTGCTATCAATGGCAATGAGCAGGCTGGCAACTTAGCCGGGTCAGCTGCTGATCTGGACCTTAGCATAATCCGTACAGATCTCATGTGTTTTGTGTCTCTTACAAAAGCAAAATAGATCTCCTGTGGCAAAGTGGACCCACCTAAACATAAACAACAAACAGACAGACAATAGACAAGTGGGACACAGCTCACAGGAAAGACTGAAGAGAAGCCAACACAAGAATAACCCACATCACTCCATTTATAGAAAAAGATATCCACCACAATATCCAAACAGCTGCACATGTCTAATCTTAATAACATGCCATCCATATAACAATAATAGACATCCTAAAGAGTTATTGCAGATTTTAAAATATACTTTTCACGACATCCAAACTTCTCTCAGATAATTTATAGTAAGTAAAGTAATCACTTTTCAAGGAGAGACAAAACTCTGTGACCATATATAGATTGAAAGAAAGAATATGATACATTGGCTTCACATCCTTGGTCACGTGCCGCTGATAGTCAAAAATATCCAACAAAAGTAAAGAAATAGTAAAATAGTAATAGCACACGGTACCACACGGCATCCTATGAATCCTTTTAACCACGTGCTGCTCACTTGCCCTTTGTATTTTCACCTTTTTTATCTTTTTAAACGATACTTCTGTCTTTTGGTTTTATGGGTCGTGGTCTGTTGGGGGGGGGGGGGGGGGGTATAACAACGGGGGAGACATCTCGTTAATCGAGTAAATAAATTAATAAACAAAAATAATGGCTTCTGTTTTTCTTTTATCATTCTTTTTACTGCTTTTTTTTTTTTAACAACGAATAATCTGGAAGAATTAATGAAAGAAATGAGGAAATAATAAGAAGGAAAAAGACCAACATGAATAATTATCATCTTATCACAGCCCACTCTATAAAGAGTGGGCTGTGATAAACATTTCGGAAGATATTTATAAACACTTCTAAGATAAACATTTCGGAAGATATTTTAAAACACTTCGAAAATAAACATTCCGGAAGATGTTTTAAAACACTTCTATGATAAACATTTCGGAAGATATTTTAAAACACTTCTAAGATAAACATTTCGGAAGATATTTTAAAACACTTCTAAGATAAACATTTCGGAAGATATTTTAAAACACTTCTAAACATCGGAATCTTAAATTTTGAAGAGATTCTGATGGATGTACATGGTTCTGAAAACAACTTCTAACCCTAATAAGATACCACAGATTCATGAAAAAACTGCTTGAAACCTGCCACACCCACTCGGTTAATCCTGCATGGGTTTTTTCTCTTTTGCATACAGACTGAAATTCGCACAGACACTTACGCAACACCACACTCCGACGCCTTCTACGATCTCGCATTCTCACGGGTTCGGAGTCTACTGTCTCACATTCTCACGGGTTCGGAGCCCTCGCCCCATCTTGTTTAGTCCACCCCGCTTCCTGATTCACAATTACCAATTCACTGCTCTTCTCTTTCTCATTTGTCTTCCTAGGCAGGTCCTCGAAGCCCTCGATCCAGTTCCGTCACATTTTCCTCATTTGCTGCCACCATCCGATAGAGGTGGCAGCACTTCACCCATGCAGGTATTTACACGCTAATAACGCTACCCAGGTACTCACAGGTATCCCCAGGTAATTATAGGTAAAATTCAAGGTCACTGGGAACACCTTAAAGATTAAGTATCAGTACAACATAATAGGAAATATGAGGCCTTTAATGATGCATATACGAGCATATATGCAGAAGAGAAGGAACAACTTAAAAGAAAGAAGGTGGAAG
The DNA here is from genome assembly GCF_042767895.1 of Penaeus vannamei. Lineage (NCBI taxonomy): Eukaryota > Metazoa > Arthropoda > Malacostraca > Decapoda > Penaeidae > Penaeus > Penaeus vannamei. The sequence goes on from NC_091551.1 coordinate 11,275,712, forward strand.
AGAGAAAAAAATAGAAAAAATGACTAGGATAAAAGATGGAACAAGAAAAGAAAAAATGAAATAGATGAAAAGCGGAGATGAAACGATAAATACATGAAGAAAACGAAGAATAAGAAAATATTACGTAAAAAAGTACCTGAAATGCGATGAAAAGGGTAAAGAATAAAAGAATGAACGAGGAGAAGTAGGAAAGTGATAGAAAAAAAGGAAAATGACAAGAGGAAGAAGAAGGACAAATAATGGTAATACCGATAATGATGATGATTATGCTAATAATAATACTATGATAATTTTATGATAATGATGATAATATAATAATCCTAAAAATTATGATAATAATGAATATGATAATGATAATGATGAAAAATAATAATGACCGCAATAACAACAAAAATATACATAAAAAGATAGAGAAGAAAAGGAAGCTAAGAGAGAGAGAGAGAGAGAGAGAGAGAGAGATAGAGATAGAGATAGAGATAGAGATAGAGATAGAGATAGAGATAGAGATAGAGATAGAGATAGAGATAGAGATAGAGATAGAGATAGAGATAGAGATAGAGATAGAGATAGAGATAGAGATAGAAACTGAGAAAGAGAGAGAGAGAGAGAGAGAGAGAGAGAGAAAGAGAGAGAGAGAGAGAGAGAGAGAGAGAGAGAGAGAGAGAGAGAGAGAAAGAGAGAGAGAGAGAGAGAGAGAGCGAGAGAGACTGCAAATACGAAACTCCAAATATTTGCACGTTGCAGTGTTTCTTTGTTTAAACAGAAGGGAGCACTTGTTTGACTATGCTGCTCGAGGTTTTGGTTCAACGAAATTTTCATATTTTTTCGTTGTTTTTATCCACGTTCTTATAAAATGATTGGATTGGACTGATTAGAATTACTCCTAGTTTACTGACGTCTGTTTATGTTTAGCTATGATGGATTTTGGTGAGAAGAGAGAACATTTGGTTTATGTCTGTAGTTTCATCATATTTTTTTCGCTGCGTTAATCTAGAGGTCGAGTTTACAGATAGCTCTTCTCAGTTGTTCATTTTGTTGTTCAGAACGCTTGAAAAGAATTTGTACATTTTCTCTAAACGTTTTTCGACTGGTGGTATGACATTTTAGTAGCAAAGCATTTCTTAACTGCTAGGATGGGAGTCCAACTTTTGTCTATTTCATATGAAAATCAATGATATTATTTGTAGATGATGTGATTATTTGTAGATAATGTGATTTTATACAGTATTTTATGTTTATAGAAGTAAAAAAAATGTTTATACAAAGATGAATATCAGTTGATGAAGAGTTGAATATTATGTTTATACGAATGATGTCAATGATCTGAACGCCTCTGGTCATCGCGGTGCAGCCATCTTTACGGAATTCGTCTCCTAGCCTTCTGCGTGACGTCACGGATCCTGACTTACGGAAATTACGGATGAATTTCAATTATCGTTTATTTCTTGCTCGATGATGAATGAATTTATGCTAAAACTATCTGGGTATATTCTTTGATATCGTGCTGGCGGTCTGCAATATTTGAGATATTTAATTAATCATTTGTTGTGCGTTAAAGATGTTGACATTCGTTAAGTATATACTACCCATGATTGCTGTCATATCCACTTTCTGCACCAATGGGTTGAACAAGATTAATTTCATCAGGTAATTCGTGTGCAGTGACAGTATTTCGTGAATGGAGAGGCTTGTCTGTAACGATGGTTGCGATTGGCTACAAGCATTTTACATTTACCTTTGGCGGGGAACATTTGAGTAGGTTAAGAATATAAAAGTATAATATACCTAGTTTCAGTCACAATAGGTTCATATTGCGATGAGTGCTTATATATCTTTATATACGCTATGGTCATATGAACTCTGAATTATTACCTTACAATCACCTGTTTTATTA
>NC_091551.1:11282605-11285105 GCF_042767895.1 Penaeus vannamei
AAGAAGGCTAACAAAGAAAGATAAACAAATATTTAACATAAGAGTACTCAATCATGAATAATAAAAAAAAAAAACATAAGAAAAGAGCTTAATACATAGGCTAGACTTGCCTTCCTTAAGATTCTATAAGGATTTCTTCACCAACTAAAGGTTATAGAATAATAATAATAATAATAATAATAATAATAATAAAAACAACGACACGTGCGGTGTATCTTTTATATTACTTTTATTTGCGTCAGATGTCCTCAGGGTATATATCTATTTGTAAACAATATTAGATGACATACGATTAAATTCTTCCCAGAATGTTTTCTCTCTACTCCAAACGTCAATAAAACTGTTTATTAATTTGAAAGGCAACTTCAGAATTTGATATCTGTCTTTTTTTTCTCTCTCTCTTTTTTTTTAGCTTTCAAGATATAAAATAAACCAACCGTCTGATAACGGTGATAAAAATGGCAATAATAATGATATCAGTAAATGCTATATATTTATCAAGATGCTAATGATAACAATAATAGTAACAGTGATAACAATGATAACGCTAATAATGATGATAATAGTTATAACAATAATGATTATGATAATAATGATAATGATAAAATAACAATGATACTGATAATGATAATGATAGTAATAATGATAATAATAATAGTTGTTTTAATGAAAAGGATAATAATGATAATAATAATGATAATTAAGATAATGATAGTAACAATGACACTACTACTACTAATAATAATAATGATGACGGATAAAGATAATAATTATAACGATTATGATAATAACAATGGTAATGCTAACAACGACAATATGATAAGGATAATAATGAAATTGAATATGAAAATCATAATAATAATAATGATGATAATATAAACAATGACAATATTGGCAATGATAGTAATGATAGTAATAATAATGACAATAATAATGATAATGTTAATGAAAATAATTACGATAATTATGATGATAACAATACTACTACTACTACTACTACTAATAATAATGACAGTAATAGTGGTAATAATGATGATGATAATGATTATAACATTAATAAAAACAATAACAATTAAAGTAATGGTAATAATAATATTAATAATGATATTAGCTAATATAAAAATGATAAATAATAATAATAATATTGATAATAATAATGATTATAGTAACAATAATAATGATAATGATGATAATAGTAATAATAATCATGATGATAATAATGTAAATAACAATAATGAGGATAATAATAATAATAATAGTTATAATAACAATGCTATTAAAGATACTACTATTGATAATGATGATGATGTTAATGATAATGATAATTAAAATAGTAATGAATATAATAATAATAATAATAGCGCTAATAATAATGCTAATGCTAATAATGATACTGGTAATAATAATGATAACACACACACACACACACAAATAAATATGTATATATATATGCATATATACATACAGGCATACATACATACATACATATATATATATATATATATATATATATATATATATATATATATATATAAATATATATATATGTATAAATATATATATATATATATATATATATATATATATATATATATATATATATATATATATATATATATATATATATATATATATATATATATATATATATATATATATATATATATATATATATATATATACATACATATATATATACACACACTGTTTGTATGCGTATGTGTGTACAAACATAATTACACATATATGTGTACGCATATATGTGTACATATGTGTGTGTGTGTGTATAAATACATGCATACATATGCATAAACAAATGCACACTTTCAGTCTAAAAACAAAAACAAAAAAACCTGTAAATGATTTTCCAAAAATATGCAAAGTTTAGTGGTAACTCTCGACCGTGGGCGCACCATCGCCAAATATATTAACGATTAGCGAAATGGTATTATGAAACTCCGAGTGAAATTTATTCGCGGACGGAAATTTAGCCTGCTGTGACGTCATAAGAGCTGGGCTCCATGGCTGTGTGTCATCGATTTCCATGACCTACCATGACCTACCCTTTGTTCCTTAGTGCAGGTCTCTTTTGTGTATTGTGTTATCCTTTCTGTGTGTGTGTGTTTTTTTTTTCTTCCTTCTCTATTTCATTCCATATCATAAATGAACATAATGTAAAACACACTGTCGAATTCTCTTTAGCTCACTTTCTCTCCAGCTCTCTACTTTATGTATTTATTTATATATATACATATATACATATCGATTTTTATATTTCTCACCTTCTCTCTTTTTCCCTCTCTCTGTCAAAATGATTATTGATATTATCATTATTGTTAACATTATCATTATCATCACATGTTGATTGTTGTTATTATGATTATGAATATGATTATCATTATTATTTCTTTGACTATCATTATCATTGTTATCAATATTATTTTTATTATTTTAATCTTTACCATTATCATCACTATCATTATTATCATCATTATCATTA
>NC_091551.1:11300105-11302605 GCF_042767895.1 Penaeus vannamei
ATGATTAAACTTGTTAAGTGGAATTTGAGCGAGAAATTAGCTGGAGAGTATGATAATTCTGTCGCTTAAACAAATATTCTGCTTTGGTCAATTTTCAAAATGTTTTCTTCAATTTTTTATTTTTTTTCTTCAGATTTTTTTTAACTATAGCTCCAAAACTGTTCGGCCGATTTCGAAAAAAAATCCACCACAGGAATCAGAAGATGGTCTAAATAAAAGGATGCGAGTTTCATCAAAATCGGCAAGAAAAATCGAAAATTCAAAAAAAAGAAAAGAAAAAAAAGTAGACGATCCCCTTAAGCACACACTCTTTTAGAAACATATGACAAAGTATAAATCACTTACGGTTCTTTACCCTGTCTTTTCATTCATGAATACATATCTGATTAAGTGTTTATAATATATCGCAGCACGGTGATTCATCCACGAAAGCCAAATTTCATTGAGTATGGCAATATTTATTCAACATAAAATACATATCCATCATCGTCACAAATCACACTTGGTCCTCATCTTTTCATAAACTTTATATTTATTTTTTTTTAATTGGGCGAGCAGGACGAGCACATTTATTACAAAAGTGTTTTTTAGTGACTTTTGGAATCACGTTACCCTATTATCGACATAAAATGTGCGTACAATTGGAAAAAATACATTAATTAAGATTGTATGTTCCTTGATAATTGAAAAGTGCAAATACATGTTTCAGAATCATCCTATACTTACTTATTATTTTTTTTTCTATTTCACGTTTTTAGAATTGATGGCTAACTGTATTTAAAAAAAATCTCATCACTCAAAGAAAAGAAACATTAATGAGGGTTGAAGGTGTAAAAAAGATTTTCACTGAGCCAATCATCAGAAAAAAAGCCATAACTGATTTTTTTATTTTCTTTTATTTTCTTATTTCTTACCTTATGCAAGCCTAACGTGTTGTGTTCGAAGTTTTAAATGTCGAAAAAGTTTTTGATTTTTCATTCCATTTTCTTATTTCTTACCTGTACGGAAGCCTAACGTGCTGTGTGAGAAGTTTTTAATCCGGGAAAAGTTTTCATAGATAATTCCCCTTTAACTATATCCTATTTACAGGACAGACAGAGACAACAGCGGATGCAATCGGAATCCATTCACTAGATATACGTATTAGGAAATAACGGACATACAATGTTTCCTCCATCGACGTAAGAGATAATATCACCACAGTAAAAGCATGAAAGGAATCTATTGATAGAGCGATTGCAAGAACGAGATCCTGTTGTTCCGGGAGTGCAGTCGTGTTGCAACCTCGCATTATGTCAGAGCAATAAGTTTAACATCCCACAAGCTCATAGGATTAAGTCATCTTGTATCCTAATTCTTGAAAACGCGTTTCCTGGATGCAACCGGATACCGTCTGGATGGAAGATTAACGTTACAAAAACGCGGCTCGCGTATCGAAGGGAGTCCCTTGAGACCCTGCCTTCCACTGCTTATTTATGGGAAAGTTGTTCATAGGATAACGTGGAAAGTACTTTTTTTTTTTTTTTTTTTTAAGTCGAGTCGTGGAAGAAAAGGACTCGGGGTTTTACGCCATTTATTTACGATAGCGAAACTTCATTCTCCGAGGAATGGTATCTTAAGCTACGTATTTTCCTGAGGGACTACAGGATTAAAGTTTTTATTTTTTATTTTTTTTTTGTAGGGGATAAAGTTTGCAATTTCAAAGTAGTCTGAGAAAGGAAAAAACAAAAAACATGTAGGGTGTATAGTTTTTAAATACCTTTATTTTCATTCCCCCCTCCCCCTAAAAAAAAAGAAAAAAATGTGTTGAACAAATAGGAAAATTTGGACGAGTGAACAAATCACGCATGACAATACCCCAAAAAAGTGTTTCCATATTGTCACTCAAAACGGAAAAAATAACATGTCACCTAAAAAAAAAGGAGAAAAAGAAAAAAAATGAAGGGAAGAATCTATCTATATCGTAAATGGAGCAGAATTCAACCGGTTTTGTAATATTTCTACCTGAAGGTGACAAAGGAAGGAGGGACTTGTGACCTCATCCCAACACCGTCAATCTGTTTGTGTATTGAAGACGAACACATGAGAAAAGCTCAGGGCAGGGGACGAGAAGACGAATATAGAAATGAAGATGAAAATAGGTCAGAAAATAAGTAGAGAAGACAAACACACGCATACAACAAACAAAGAAAAATACAATCAAATGCATGTACAAATACAAACACACACAAACACACGAACAAACAAACTCAAACACAATAAAAACGCAAACACATAGAAAATAAAAAACAACAAAAGCACAATAAAACACAAAAACACATGAACAAACAAACATAGATACCCAGACAACCTTCCCTCCCCCCAGTCCAACCCCCCCCCCCCGTACCCACATACACAGCTACACAAAACCCTTTTCCCCCCTCTCCCAACCCCCGCCCCAGTCCACCCCCCCCTACACACATATACAGCTACACAAAACCCTTTCCCCCCTCCTCCCAGT
>NC_091551.1:11312605-11317605 GCF_042767895.1 Penaeus vannamei
TCACCTCTGTATCGTTCTTCTCCTTTCCCTCTACTTCTCTTATCTTTCTTCTTCCCCCTTTTCTCTCTCTTTTCCTCTTGGTCTTCCTCTCTTTCCTTCTTTTTCCCCCTTTTCTCTCTCATTTCCTCCTCGTCTTCCTCTCTTTCCCTCCTTCTTCCCCACTTTATCGTCTTTCTCCCCTTCGTCTTCCTCTCTGACCTCCCTCCTTCCCCTTTTTCTCTTGGTCTTCATCTCTTCCTTCCCTTCTTCCCCATTTTACCGTCCTTCTCCTTTCCCTCTACTTCTCTTACCTTCCTTCTTCCCCTTTTTATATTTCTTCTCCTTTTCGTCTTCCTTACTTTCCTTTCTTCTTCCCCTCTGTATCGTTCTTCTCCTTTCCGTCTACTTCTCTTTCCTTCCTTCTTCCCCTTTTTCTCTCTCTTTTCCCCTCCTTCTTCCTCACTTTCCTTCCTTCTTCCCCCTTTCCTCCCTCTTCTCCTTTCTTTCTTCCTCTCTTACCTTCCTTCTTCCCCTTTTTCTCTCTCTTCTCCTCTTCGTCTTCTTCACCTTACTTACTTCCTCCACCTTTTCTCTTGAGACTTTATAATGCAACATCTGCTGTGTAAATTACTTCGAGAAACTAGATCTTCATTTTTTTATAATTTTTAAAAGACCTCGTTAAGAATATTCCTGAGGAGGAGGGAGAAGAAGCAATAGAAGAAGAGACAAACAGAGATAAAGAAGGCGTAAGAGGTAAAGTTTGATGGAAAGAGAGAGAAAAAAAGAGAGACTCAGATAGAAAGAAAGAGAGAAAGAGAAAATGTAAGAAGGAAACGTCAAATGAAAAGTTATATTAGGAAAAAAGAATAAAAACGAACAAATAAAAAAGAGAAAAAAAGAAAGAGAAAGAGACAAAGAAAGAATGAAAGAAAGAAAAACAGACAGCGATAGCAAATTCACAGAAGAACTGATGAATAAAAAGAGACAAAATTAAAAAAAAAAGAAAAGAAAAAAATACAGAAAATACAAAACGGAAAACAGACAAAGACAGAATGGTAAAGGATAATAAAAAAAAAAAAAAAAAAACATTACAAAGAGAGAGATAGAAAGAACCAGTAAAAATCGAGATAGCAAAAGTGAAAGAAGAAAAAGTTAGATCAAAAGAGAATTCGAAAACACACATGGACACAGACACACACACACACACACACACACACACACACACACACACACACACACACACACACACACACACACACACACACACACACACACACAATCTAATGGACAGAAGCCATAAAAAGTCAGGAAGCCAAACAATCTGGGAAAAAAGTTGAAACATTAAGAAAGTAAACAACGTCTTCAGAAAGATAGCGAAACACACGTGCGTTTGAGTGAAGTGTCGTTGATGAAAAAGGTAAATAGGAAAGTGGAAGATAGATAGACAGATGGATGAAAAGAGAGAGAGACAGAGATAGAGATAGATATTAGAGATAGATAGACAGAGAGATAGGTAGAGATAGATAGATAGATAGATAGATAGATAGATAGATAGATAGATAGATAGATAGATAGATAGATAGATAGGTAGATAGATAGATAGATAGATAGATAGATAGACAGATAGATAGATAGATAGTAGATAGATAGATAGATAGATAGATAGATAGATAAATAGATGGAGAGAGAGAGCGAAAGAGAGAGAGAGAGAGGAAAGAAAGAGAAAGAAAGGAATTCATCTTAATGGTAATGATGACAATAGTAATGACAGTGATAATAATGATGATAATGATAATAGTAATAATGATAATAGTGATAATAAGAATAGTAATGATAACATTAATGATATTAATGAAATGATAATAATGGTAATAATAATAAAATAACAGTAATAATGATAATAATAATAGTGATAATAATAATGATGATGATAATAATACTAATGATAATAATGATAATAATAGTGATATTGATTAAAATAATGAAGATAACAACAACAACAACAACAACAACAACAATAATAATAATAATAATAATAATAATAATAATAATAATAACAATAACAATAACAACAACAACAACAACATCAACAAAAAAAAACAATAATAATAATGATAATAACAATAACAATAACTGAAAGAGTAAGAGAGAAAAACACAAAGAACAAATAGGACTCAAAATGAAAGACGATCAAAAAAGAATGAAAAATAAAAGAAGGAAAGAGACGAAAAAGTGTAGAAAAAAACTCATTGGAATTCATTTAAAATGTCGTAGTTGTATATTTTTTTCTATTTTTTTTCTTTTTTGAGATCTTTTTTTTATAGTTTTGTGGAAGACAGGGAGAGGGGTAAGAGGAAGGGAGTGAACAAGGGAGAAAGAGGAAGATAGATAGATATTGATAGTTACATCTAGATATGTAGATAGATAGTTAGATAGACAGATAGACAGACATACAGATAGACAGATAGATGAGAGAGAGAGATAGATAGATAGACAGACAGACAGATAGGCAGATAGATAAATAGATATAAGAGAGAAAAATAGTGTGTGAGAGACAGACAGACAGACAGACAGACAGATAGAAAGACAGGCAGACAGACAGACAAATAGACACACAAAGAGGCAGTAACAAAAAGAACGAAGGGAAATAGAGAATGAAAGACATGGACTCGATAAGATAATCAAGAAAAGAAAGAAAGAGAGAAAGAAAGAGAGAAGAAGAGAAACACAAACAAATATACACAAGCAAAGAAAGAGGCATGATGCAACAGAGAATAAATCATGGGAGAAAGAGAGATCCGAAAAAGAGGAAACAAAACTTGGTGTAAAGATGACACAGGAAAAGGAATGAAGTGAGAAGAGGAGAAAAACAAAACAAAAACAAAACAAAAACAAAAACAAAGAGAAGAGCATAGAAAAAAATATTACTTAGCATAAACATCGCTAACATTTTCCTCAACAGACTCAGCGACAATAGGAGACGGTAAACATTACTATCATTAATGCATTTATTATCATTTTTACTTTTATTATCAGCGTTTATCATTATTATTTATTATCATCATTATCATTATTGTTTTTAATATCATCATCATTACTATTATCGTTATCAATATTTTGATATCTATATAATGATAATAATAATAATTGTCATTACTATTATCTTATTACTCTTGTTATTAATGTCATTATTATCATTACTTTCATTACTTTTATTATAATTTTCATTACCATTACTTGCGTGATTGTTATTGTTATCATTCTTATCATCATTATTATCAATATCATTTTCATTGTTATTGCTATTATCATTATTATAATTATTGATATTATTCTTATCATTTTGTTATCCTTGTTATCAATATCATTGCTACTATCATTTCCTATCATCATTAATGTTATTGTTATCATTAGCATCATCATTATTGTTAATATTATTCTTATTATTATTATCGTCATTATTATTGATACTATTTTCATCATCATAATTGGTATCATCATTATCATTGTTATTATTATCATTATCATTATCATTATTATCATTATTATTATTATATTTACTATTATTGTTATTGCTATATCATCATTATTATTATTATCATTATTATTTTCTTTGATATTTTGCTTTATTCACTCATGAAGCCGAATTCATCCCGTGATCTTAAGGCTTTCCTAAGGGTGTGATGGTTCACTTGATGGATAAACCTTAAAATATGAACAGTTCCAAGGAGGACACACTTTTGAACGTCTTGTATATATTTGTTTCCAGGGATTTTAGAAATGTACTTTCCCATCCCTTTCTTGACTAGACCAAGAGCACCTAGAGCTACTGGTATTGTCGTGGTGTTCATGCCCCACTTGCTCTCAATTTTGATTTCTAAATCCTTATACTTTGAAAGTTTCTCTGTTGTTTTTATCGGTGTGTTTCTTTCCGTGGGGACAGACAGGTTAATGAGTTGACAAGTTCTCTCTTTCTTGTCTTTTGTCGAGCCTGTTAGCCTTGAATTCTTTGTCAGTTTGAATTGACATGTCCTAAAGTATAGTAGTTTCAAGTTTTATATTATTGTTGTTGGTTTATGTTCATAGTACTTGTTAGTTACTTCGATGTTATAGTGTTTACAAATTCCCCAATGGATATACGCAGCTGCTTTGTTGTGCCTTTGTGTGTACTCTGTTCTGGCTAATTCTGAGCAGCCTGAGACGAGTTTGTTTATTGTTTCTTGTTGTTTGTTGCAAATTCTGCACATTGGGTTGGTATCATCTTTCAAGATTTTGTTTCGATAGTAATTAGTCTTTAGGCACTGATCTTGAGAGGCAATGATAAATCCTTCCGTCTCTGACTTTAGGCCTGATGTTTGAAGCCATTTCTTCGTTTCCATTCTGTCCACATCATCATCATTTAACCGTCGTGGACACTGCCCATGTAAAGGCTTTTCTTTCCACCTGGTCTGTAGTTCTAGAGCTTGTTCTTTGGCTTTTTGTTTCACTCGTTTTGCATATTCAGTTGCTGGCTCATTTAACTTGATCTCTAAGTCCGGTGTGTTGAATTCTCTCTTAAATCTTGCAGCCTCTTGGCGTAGTGTTGAGTTTCTTACCCCTTCGCGCTCTGGACAATGTCTAAGAGCTTGTCCGCCTTGTGACTGATGTATGTGTCAAGACCTGAATCTGACCCCTTCCACCTGGTAAGAGAAGTAAAGGGAAAAGGAAAAGGACGATAAAGTGGGGGAGAAGGAAGGAAAGAGAGGAAGACGAGGAGGAAGTATAAGCCTATCCACGTCTGCTTTGGGGTGGTGCATTTTCTCCATTGTCAGTAATTTTCCTATTTTACCCTCCATTTTCTCGAGGTCTTCAGCTTTCCAGTTTATTATGTTGACTCTGTACGTGATGATTAGGACGGCAAGGGCGTCAATTGCATTTATTCTGTTGATAGCGTCCAGTTCTGATTAAAGCCCTAATCGTATGCGCCTGTAGTATTCTTTCCGTGTTTTCTCTTTCGTCTTTGCATAATGAATTCCATCATT
>NC_091551.1:11335105-11347605 GCF_042767895.1 Penaeus vannamei
AGGGGCAGGGAGGAAGGAAGAGGGTGAGAGAGAGAGAGGGGAGGAAGAGAGAGGGGAGGAGGGAAGGAGGGAGAGAGAAGGGGGAGAGGAGGGAGGAGAAGAGAGAGAGGGAAGGGGGAGGGGGAGAGAGACGGGAGAGAGAGGGGAGAGAGAGAGGGGAGGGAGATAGAAGGGAGAAAGAGGGGGAGGGGGTAATCTAACTTGGCCAGAGAGCATAAACTTAAGACAAGGAAGAGAAAGCGAAGACACCAGGAAGAGAGGGTCGCCACCGAGCCTGATTAAAATCATCTTTCACTTTTATTGGTTCCCATGTTTCAAAAACTTATATAACTGAGAAAGAGAGAGATAGGGGAGGATTGGAAAGAAGGAGGAAGAGGGAGAGCAAAAGAGACAGAGAGAGAGGGGGGAGAAGGAAGGGAAAGAGGGAGGGAGGAAGAGAGAGAGAGAGAGATAGGGGAGGATTGGGGAAAGGAGAGAGGGAGGAAGAGGGAGAGCAGAGACAGAGAGAGAGGGAGAAGGAAGGAAAGAGGAGGGAGGAAGAGAGAGAGAGAGAGAGAGAGAGAGAGAGAGAGAGAGAAAGAGAGAGAGAGAGAGAGAGAGAGAGAGAGAGAGATATATATATATATATATATATATATATATATATATATATATATATATATATATATATATATATATATGTATATATATATAGAGAGAGAGAGAGAGAGAGTGGGAGAGATAGAGAAAGAGACAGAAGAGAGAGACGGAAGAGAGAGAGAGAGAGAGAGAGAGAGAGAAAGAGACGGAAGAGAGAAAGAGAGAGCTAGAGAGAGAGAGAGAGAGGGAGAGACGGAAGAAAGTGAGAGAGAGAGAGAGAGAGACGGAAGAGAGTGTGAGAGAGAGAGAGAGAGAGAGAGAGAGAGAGAGAGAGAGAGAGAGAGAGAGAGAAGAGATTCATAGACAGATAGATTGATTGATAGAGAGAGAGAGAGAGAGAGAGAGAGAGAAAGAGAGAGAGAGAGAGAGAGAGAGAGAGAGAGAGAGAGAGAGAGAGAGAGAGAGGAGAGAGAGAGAGAGAGAGAGAGAGAGAGAGAGAGAGAGAAATTCATATATATATATATATATATATATATATATATATATATATATATATATATATATATATATAGATAGATAGATAGATAGATAGATAGATAGATAGATAGATAGATAGATAGATAGATAGATAGATAGATAGATAGAGAGAGGGAGAGATACATAGATAGATAGATAGATAAGTAGATAGATAGATAGATAGATAGAGAGAAATCTGGAATTAGAAATTTAATGTTCAGCTGAACTAAACCCTTTTAATCCGAATGTGGGAAAAGAAAAAGGAAAGAGGAGACAAGAGAGAGGGAAGGGAGGAGAGAATGGGAATAGACAAGGAAAGGATAGAGAAGAGACGGATGGAATAAAGGAAAGAAAGAAGGAGGAAGACGTGAGAAGTTGAGATAAAAGAGTGAAGCCGGAGATAAGAGGAGAAAGGAAAATAGAAGAAAAAGGGAAAGAGGGGATAATAGAACGATGAAGAAAGACGAAAGGAAATGAAAGAAAAGAAGGAACGAGGGATACGAAGAGATGTATAAAGAAAAATGCATAAAGGAGAGAGAGAAAACAACCAACATGGACAAACAACCTAAAAGAGAGTAGAGGAAAAACTACAAGAAAAAAAAAATAGTAAAAACGAAAGAAAATAGACTAAAAGCAAAACAAAACGAAGAATCAACAAAAACAAATAAACTACAAAGAAGAAACAAACCAAACAAAACAAAAAAGAAAATAAACAACCAACTAAAAAAAAGATCAAACAAATAAGAAATACGAAAAGGAAGAATAAAGACGAGGACAGACAGAGAAAACGAAGGAGGGAAGGACACAGAAGGAGGACAAGGAAGCCGTATAATATAAATGGCAGAGGCAGCAATTCCGTGATATATGGGTATGACCATGAAGACGAATGGTATGTAGAGCAGTTAAAAGGGGATATGTATGGCTGTACATAATTAAAGGGAGAGGGAGAGAGGGAGAAGGAGAGAAAGAAGAAGAGAGAGAGGGAGAGGGAGAGGAAGAGAAAGAGGGAGAGGGAGAGGGAGAGTGAGGGGGAGAGGGAGAGTGAGGGGGAGAGGGAGAGGAGGAGAGAATGGGAGAGGGAGGAAGGAGGAAGATGGGAGAGGGAGAGGAAAAGATGGGAGGAAAGGGAGAGGAGAGAAGATGGATAGACAGAGAGGGAGAGGGAGAGGAAGAGAGAATAGGATAGGGATAGGGAGAGAAGGAGATTGATAGATGAAGAGAGGGAGAGGGAGAGGAAGAGAGAGAGGGAGAGGGAGGGAGAGGAAGAGAAAGAGGGAGAGGGAGGGAGGGAGAGGAAGAGAGGGTGGGAGAGGGAGGAGGAAGAGAGAAGAGGGAGAGGGAGAGTAGGTGATAGATAGATGAAGAGGGAGAGAGAGAGGAAGAGTGAGAGGGAGAGGGGGATATGGATGGAGAGGAAGAGAGAGAGGACGAGGTGGATGTATGGAGAGGTAGAGGGGGAGGGAGAGGGATAAGGAAGTGAAGGACGGATGGAAAGGGATAGGGAGAGGAAGAGGGAGGGAGAAGACGAGATGGATAGATAGATGGAGAAGGAAAGATGGAGAGATGGAGAGGGAGAAGGTGAGGACGAGGGAAAGAAAATAGAGAGGGAAAGATGGATGCATGGATGAAGAGGAAACGGGAGATAGATATAGAGATAGACAGATAAACAGATAAAGAGAGAGAGAGAGAGAGAGAGAGAGAGAGGGAGAGAGAGAGAGAGAGAGAGAGACAGAGAGAGAGAGAGAGAGAGAGAGAGAGAGAGAGAGAGCGAGGGAGAAAGAGAAAGAGAGAGAGAGAGAGGGAGAGAGAGAGAGAGAGAATTTAACATTTGTCTAGATGAATACGCTTCTCAAGTCATTCCTCTGCGATTTTTTACAAGTACCTAAAGAAGACCGCGTATTATGTAAACTTTTTTTTTTTCTTACAGTTTTAGTTCTTGCTTGCGAAAGCAAAACTTGCTAAGCGTTTCGTACTCTCACTAATTGAAATATTCGTCAACATCAACAAACTTTACTCCCATCCGCAAAAAGTACTATTTTATATATTTTACTGATAGGGAAATTTCAGTTGCATTTAGTGCAATCTTCCGGCAAAGTTTACAATAAAAATCGCCTGCTACTGTGACTATTCTCTCGTCCCTTAATCGTGGAGATGGACTCTTACAGGCAGGACTGCAATCTCGTATATTAACATGCTTCATAAACTGCGCATCTTTTCTCTTGGTGAACCGGACAGATTTGGAAGGGCTTCAGAAATACATTGAAAGGCTTTTAAGAGTGCTTTTTTCTGAGGTGACTGTTAATCATATATGTTGAATCGCTATGTAAGTTTATATCATGAGGTATGTGTCAACTACGTGAGCATATACATCAAACAGCATAGTCTGTGTATCATAAGACGAATAATCCTTACTGTGCCGTAAAGAGTAAGGAATAAAGGCAATATGAACGTAACAACCTGCTAAACAACCTCAACAATAGACTCTACACAACATGAGAACTCTACAGCATAAGCATACATACATGTATACACAACATGGGAAAAGTGACTCATACTGAACATCTTAAGCAATATAATACTACTTCTTCAGTACAACATGGACAATACACGCCAATAAGAGTGAACCAAAACAACACATATTTTCCAAACACGACGCTATATTGTACGACCTCCGTTGAATAGCTACGTTTGTGTGTATTCGATCCGTGAGTGGTTTTTCATGCGACTTCAGTTTCTTTTTGTTTGTTTGTATAGCCATTTTTCTATACATTTCCTTCTGATTTACATTAGTAATCAAACATTCCAAACCGGATATTAGCATCTTTTATTTCATAAATTTCCTTCTGATTTACATTGGTAATCAAACATTCCAAACCGGATATTAGCATCTTTTATTTCATAAATTTCCTTCTGATTTACATTAGGAATCAAACATTCCCTTTTATCGAATATCTGCATCTTTTATTTCTTTAAACCTTTCCTCGTGCTAAGGAAGTCTTCAACTCTAACCTTTTCTCCTGATGATGATGAAGTGGCAAGTAAACAAAAAAAACTCCTTTGTTCTTTATCAGCAACAAACACAGAGTTAACTTGTGGGAGAGGATTTCCTCCTCCACAAGAGCGTCCTTTTTTGTGATATGTAAAAGCACTTCGTTTCAGAAGGAATTCATTTGTTGTTGTCTTTGTCGTTGTGCTTTTGGGTCTCTGTCGGTGGCTGGTGTGGTAAGTATTTTATCGTCGGTAATTCTGTTAACTGGGACTTTGTCTTTGTCTGTTTGTTTGTCGCCTCTCTCTCTCTCTCACTCATTCTCTTTTTTTCTCTCTCTCTCCATTGTAATTAATGGAATAAAGTGTTTTGACTTTGACTTTGATTCTCTTTCACTCTCTCCTTCCCTCCCTCCATCCCCCCCCTCTAAATCTCTCTTACTACAAATACTCTCAGTATCACTACTACTACTACTACTACAATTACTATTATTTTTTTACACCACCATTAAATACCATTACTACTGCTACTACTGATAATGATAATGATAAATGCTGAAAAATAAACAACCAAGTACCGATGATGATAATGAAATATATTAACAATAATAACATTTATCTTGTTCATAATGAAAATAATGATAACAATACCAATGATATTATAGTAATGTTGATAATGATAACAATAATGATGATGATAGTGATGATGATGGTGATGACGATGTTGGTGATGATAATAATGATAGTAACAAAAACAACAACAGCAACAACTACAACATCAATAATGATGATAATGACATTAATAACAATAATGATAATCATCATTACGATAATAGTAATGATAATGATAATACTAATACTGATAATAATAATGATAATAATAATGATCATAAAAGTAATGATGATAATGATGATCATAATAATAGTAATACAAACAACAACAGATATAGTAATGATAATTATAATAGCAATGATATCAATGAAAATATTGATAACAATAATAGCAATAATTGTGATAACAATAACAGTAATGATGAAAAAAAAACTAATAATAACGATAACAACAACGAAAATGATATGATGATGATAAGAATGATGGCAATAATGATAATGATATTGATAATAATAATACACTAATAATAATAACAGTAAAAATAATAGTATTGATAGTAATTATATCAAGAATAATGTTGATGCTACTACTACTACTAGTGATTATGATGATAATACTATCGATAATGATTATGACAATAATAATAACAATTACAATGATGATGATGTTAATGACAATGATAACAACAACAACAATAATAACAGTAATGATAACAATAAGTATAATAATGATCATAGTAATAATGACTATAGTAATAATGATGATGATAATGATAATAATAAAATGATTGTGATAATGATAATAACACAAATAATAATAATTGTAAAAGTAAAAAAAAAAAATACCAATGAAAATGATGATACTAATTATAACAAAAATAATAATCATGATAATAATATTAATAATAACAATGAAACTGATAATAAAAATAAAAACAATAACAATACTAACAACAACAAAATCAAGAACAAAAAATAACAACAATAATGATGATCAATTGAGCGAAAGCAGAGCCAATATCCGCCAACCGACCTATATTGCTCAAGTTGCACGAAAGGTTGGTTTCAACATCAGCGATTTGTTCCGCCAGCAACATCCTCTTTTTTTTACCTTCGTGCAATCAAGGGTGTTTTCACCTGAGTCCTTCGCGTTCCAGTAAT
Organism: Penaeus vannamei; assembly: GCF_042767895.1. Classification (NCBI taxonomy): domain Eukaryota; kingdom Metazoa; phylum Arthropoda; class Malacostraca; order Decapoda; family Penaeidae; genus Penaeus; species Penaeus vannamei. Next base: position 11,340,959 of record NC_091551.1, read on the forward strand.
AAATCGCTTAGATGTATGTTGTATGTATCTTTCGATGTATCCAGATTTCCGTGGATGTGGGGCTGTAATGTAAAGGTATGATGGCCATTGGAGAAATAATGGAGACGAATGAAAGAAATGTGTCTTTGTACGGTGTATGCATTTGTAGATGGCTTTATCATTCTCATTCTCATTATTATTGTTATTGATATCATCGTAAGCATCATAAATACTATTATTATTTTTATTATCAGTATTATAATTTTTGTTATCATTATCGTTATTGTTATTATTGATATCATTATCACCATTATTATAATTATTATAGTTATCATTATCTATTTTTTCTTATATAATATTATCATCATTACTGATACCATTATTATTACCATTAGCTTTATTATCGTTATCATAATAATAAGTATTGTTATTATCATTGTGATCATGATTATCATCATAATTACCATTATCTTTATTATTTTTATTATTATTATTAACATCGTTATTACTCTTATAAGTATTTTTACTATTACTACTATTATTATCTTCTTTCTTATCATCATCAGTCTTAATTGTCAATATGACCACTGCTATCATTATTAATTCTATCATCAACATATTTATTATCATAATTATCATCACAATTCCCTATGTCGGGTATGATACACTTTATCTCATATTGAAACCGACTGAACACACGGCAGGGACTTCTCGCACATATTAGAGATAAATGCCCTCTTGCTTCCATTAAAGTTCATTCTCAGACAACAACAAAAATATTAGAAATAAAAGAGACAACACACGATAAAAGAAAGAAAGAAAGAAAAGAGTAGAAAACACACGAGTAAAATAAGTCTTTCGTACCCGGACAAGTATAGATACACCAAAAAAACAGGAGATAATGAAGTGTTTTCGCCTCTTAATATTTCGTTACCAAGGGAGACGCACCGATTCAGGTGACAATGTTCAGGGCAGAAGCGATGCAAATGACGTTGCTGATAATGTTGCAACGTCTGCATGATCGGGATGCTGGAATCCTCTTCGGTTCTGGAATATTCCTGGAGTTCTCTGCAATATTTTTGGAATTTCTCCCGTGCGGATGGTGACTTTTATTATCATTGCAGTTATATCGTCATCGGCATCATCGTGGTCAATATCATTGTTATTATCGTTGTTATTTGATTGGTTTTCTTCATTATTATCATTATTATTATCATGATCATCACTATTATCATTATAATTCTATCATTATTGATAAGGATGATAATAAGAATGATGATTATAATAATAATAATAATAATAATATCATTATTGTTGTATTTATCATCATTATTGACATTAATACCATTCTTATTATCGTTATTATTAGTAACATTATCATTCTCCTTCTTCTTTCTATAATTATTATTATATAAATTATTACTATTATATCTTTATTATTATCAATGATATCATTAGCATAATTAACATTGTTATTATCATTATCAATATTATTCTTATTTGTTATTATTATCAATTATCATTATCATAATGAAGTTGCAAAAGTTTTCCCACCATGTTTAACTTTTCGTGACAAAAACTGTTAAGTGTATAAAGTTCCTGTAGGATTTTAATGAAATTTGGTGCTAATAATGATAGTGCACACATACACACACGCTCACATACGCGAGCCCACGCGCGCGCACATGAAGTTTGATTAAAAATAAGTATTATGCGGTACATAGAAATTTCTATGATATAACTTTATTGACAATTTCGTATTTGTCTTAGATTCCTGTGCAACCACGATAAAAACTCTTGCTTCGAAGACTCGCATAATATTACACGTCTTGCAGAGGGCAAGACGGATTCGAAGCTCCAATTCGTTAAAAGACATTTGCTCGTCACTGTACTTCACGTTTAACCATCACTCTTAACAAAGCCACAACCGCAGCTAGTCCTCTCTCGCTCCCTAACGATAGCACAAAGTAGATCCATTGTTTGTGGTATTAGAATGTGCTAAATTGGAATGTCTATTATCGAATCTTTTGGTTTTCCGCGCTTGTTTTTCTGTTCCGAATCCGCGTCAGGGGTGAATGACCCATTAACCAAGATGATTTGGGTTAATGAAGGGGGGTGGGGTGGGGTTGGGGGGGTGGCATCACAGACTTTCTGCTTCGTTAGATGACGAATTTATTTCAGATTAGTTGATCATGAAGTTTTCAGTATTTTTGTTGTTGATTTTTGTCTTTTCTTACTGTCACCTGTTTTGCTCAAATAAGTAATGGCGTGCAGAAGGTCATAGAAACACTGTAATATGCTTGACAGTTTGTTTAATCTGTATTATCGCTCCCGACGGTCTTTGACTTTACCGTTGCGACTGAAGACTTTTATTTTTGTAATAAACGTACACATTTTTTTTTACGGTTTGATTAAGTTTTCTCTTGATAAAGCATGCCTCATAAAAGGCTCTAGAAAAAAAAGAAAAGAAGAAAAAGAAGGAGAAAAGGCAAATCACTTATTGTCACAGAAATACGACTCCGGAAAAGACCTGATGTAAACACAGAAGCACAAGATCCACCAGTAAGCCGGAGATGAAATTAATTCTGCCGATGATATTCTGTTCCGATTGCCATCTCAAATTCAAACGGAATATTCTTTTTATTTCTGCATTTTCCAGATCCCGAGAACCAAGGCGGAGCGTGTTTAATTCCTTTGTGCAAACTGCCATGAAAGAAACAAGAAAGGACATGAGGATTTGAGTCCAAGGATGCAGAGCTGCCTGATTGCTTTATGAGCTCGATAACATGGACAAAAGCAATCCTCTTCATGGAAAGTCGACACTAATACCACTCATTTACTTCAAAATTAAAATTGGAATCATCCAGGTGGCACAAACAGGTGCACTGATCTCACTTTGCTAGGAAATGATACCTCTACTGTCGAGGCAAATTGCAAACTGGTTGAAAATGAGAGTTTAGCGGACATTAGGAATGGTAGTGAAAGGATTCAGTTGCAAAAGATGAGGTAAGTATAGTACAATATCCAGTGGTTGTGGCTTGATTTCTCTGCTAATGACGTGACTAATTTAATCAACTGTGGACCCAGTAACTACCAACACCACTATGGGTCACTTGGCAAATCTTACCGGTAATTCGGTAGTGGCCATCCAGGAAGATGCTGTTCACTGATACTTATCGTTGGGACAGAAGCCAATAGTGATACATAAAAGAGATAAGGGTTGTTATATTCATTATCAACAGAATCAATTATTGTTTGTCTTTGGAAATCCGAAAATCTCCAGGAAATGCCAAGAATCCTAAAATCTCGCTAATGATCTATTCACAGCAATCTTTTACAGTAGGACGAATTAATGGTAGTACAGATGTCTTAAAAATCGGTAACAAGTGCCATAAGCGTCGACAAACAGCTTGAGTGCTACGTTGAAGTCGCTGCGCAGGAGCTTTTCCTCCGTTGCCATGGAGTTCGATTGATAAACACAAACTTGATCAGACACAGAATTAAATGCATAATATCATTAAAGTATAGTCAAATGATTTAATGATAGTACAAGTGATTTATGCCAGATTTTAAACGAAATCGACCACGCGTTTGAAAAAGTCGAGCAAACCGCAAGTCCTGATCTGCAAAACCATGTCACGAATTTTAGACAAAACGGACTATCTTAAAAGGATTCCATTTTAGAACAATGGTAATGTCTGAAATACCTCTTTTAACTCTCAGACCTTGAAAATCGGCCAGATAAGTTTATCTGAAGCCGCTCATACAATTTTGTATTTTGTGCTTTGTGACCCTGAGTGCCATTGCAAGCGAATTGATCAGCCTGTAGAATGTAGAGTTTTTTAGTACCTACCAGTACAACGGATTAAAAAAAGTGGAGGAGGGGGGGAGAGCAGGCTTTTATCAAAACGAAATCAAACAATAAGGCTTAAGTGCAGCCTTGGGAAAACATTATTGCAATAAAATAGCAACACAGGATGGTATGAATGTAGCTGCAAGGCCAAGTGAGTTTACTTTTATCCCCTAATGCTTATTCCTGCCAATTTACAGAAACAGGATTGCTCCTTTCAAAATGCCCAAAGGAATTGTGGCTATTTCTGGAAGGGAGTCGGTTTAAATGACACAAAGAGTTAATGCCGACACTAACCCCTCAGGTTTTTACGAAAGCGAAAAATCGATTATTTATTATTATTATTATTATTATTATTTAAAGAGTTGCAGTAACCTTAAGTAGAGTCATGTCTTACGGTAAATAGTATATTTCATGTGGAACCTTGAAGGTAACAACTGAAAACAGCTCATTTTTAAACACATTTGCGATTTTTTTTAAACGCTTATGAAAACATTGGGAATTCCTCGATAACCGGAAATCCGTGACAAATTGTTTGGAAATCCGAAAATCCCGTCAAAAAAGTGGAAATTTCAGAAATCCCGGAAATCTCGGGATTGTGTCACCAGTAAAAAAAAAAAAAAAAAAAATGAGACTAGAAACACGTCTTGAGGTGTATCATGTCGTCCGTGCGTTAGCTGAACGTGGCTTGGCTTTTCGAGGACCAGAAGAAAGATGCGGATCATTGGAAAAAGGAATTCTTTTTAGAGTTACTTGATCTCGTAAGTCCGTGTGATCGATTTTCAGCAGGTCATTTTGGGAAACAGGGAAACTATAGCAAATCACCTAAGAGGAGATTATGTAGCTGATGGCTCGAAGGATTATTTTCGTTTGTCAGTTGATTCAACATCAGATCTGTTACATATCCATCGTGTGTTTAATTTTTCTGGGGTCAGTCTTTCGGCACCGCTGCCAACATGTCTGGATGTTATAAGGAGACGTAGAGAAGATAAAGATAAGGAAGCGAAGTCGAAGAAGCAAGTGAAGAAATAAAAGATAAAGAAAAAGAATTCGGTTGGTCACAGTGCTGTTGCCTGCTGTCTATAGGCGGCTAATTTCTTCGCTACAATAGTTATTCTTAACCTTTTTCACGCTCGACCAGCTAATGAAAATTTCTTTTTTATTTTATATATATATATTTTTAATACGAAATGAGTGTCTTAAAACCCCTCTCTGATACCAGACGGGAGCCACATACCAAGGCAACAGCAGCAAAATTTTAGGAGCGACCGAATGTGCAGACGCCAAAGTGCCTGTGTGCGTACGTGGGCGTCTGTGCATGTAAGCTTGTGTCTGTTTCTGTCTTTTCGCCATAGCGTGTATTTGATAACTGTAGTAAATGGAGTGACTGAGTGAGAGCGGCCACGAGGAGGCGGAGGGAGACAGAAGTGAGTCTGAGTGAGTCAGATGAGTGCCAAGGAGAGAGACGGAGGAGAAGGGGAGTGCCGGAGGGGGAGGGAGAAGTGGTCAGTGTTCACTCACATAAAGCCACACACACATATATTTGTACGCACACGGTTTATATATGTACATAAGTATATACGTACTTGTATGTATATGCATATATACATACATACATATACATATATATATATATATATATATATATATATATATATATATATATATATGTATGTATATATATATGTATGTATGTACTGTACATACACATATCTCTGTATATATATATATATATATATATATATATATATATATATATATATATATATATATATATAAATAAATAAAAAGAAAAATAAATATATTTTCATCTGTCTATCTATCTATATGTATATATATTTATTGCACATACATGTATATATGTATGTATATATATATATATATATATATATATATATATATATATATATATATATATATATATAAATTATATACATATATATACATACACACACACACGGACATATATATATATATATATATATATATATATATATATATATATATATATATATATATATATATATATATATATGTACATTGTGTGTGTACGTGTGTGTACACGTACACACACACACATTTATATACGTGTGTGTGCGACAGACAGACAGAGATAGACACACACACATAGATATATGTGTGTATAAATGAACATATACGCACATATGTACTCGTAAGTATGCACACACCCACATACAAATACACACAAACACACACACACACACACACACACACACATATATATATATATATATATATATATATATATATATATATATATATGTATATATATATGTATATATATATATATATATATATATATATATATATATATATATATATATATATATATATATGTGTGTGTGTGTGTGTGTGTGTGTGTGTGTATGTGTGTATGTGTAATTGAAGTATGCAATATGTTCGCGATTTTCTCTCATTAAATTGCATTAGCTTATCTTCAAGAATTTATTTACCTCGATTTCACTATTTCGTTTTCAGTCTCACATCAAACTCTTGGATCTTGAATATCTCTGCCTTTTCAGTTCGCTCGACTGTCTCGCGAATTTCGTTCATCAGTTATCACGAAACGATTAGAATTCTGGTCCGAATTCCCCTCATTATGACGTCGTCTCTTGCCTCTCGTCCTAAGGGTTTAATCAGTGATATCAGGGCGAGTCGTTGGTAGTCAGTCGGGTTATTTACACTCATCGATCAAAGGGCGAGAGAGCGACTGAGAAAGAGAGGGTAACAGCTGTTCCTCGATTCCTTTACGGTTTTTTGTCGTTCGTCATTTAGAGGGAGAGTGGCAGCGCCGGTT
>NC_091551.1:11360105-11365105 GCF_042767895.1 Penaeus vannamei
TAGAAGAGGAAAGTAAAGTCCTGTTCACCTTTACTCTCAACGCTTGAAGAGGAAAGTAAAGTCCTGTTCGCCTTTCTGTTCGCCTTTACTCTCAGCGCTAGAAGAGGAAAGTAAAGTCCTGTTCGCCCTGACTCTCAACGCTTGTAGAGGAAAGTAAAGTCCTGTTCGCCTTTACTCTCAACGCTAGAAGAGAAAAGTAAAGTCCTGTTCGCCTTGACTCTCAACGCTTGAAGAAGAAAGTAAAGTCCTGTTCGCCTTGACTCTCAACGCTTGAAGAGGAAAGTAAAGTCCTGTTCGCCTTTACTCTCAACGCTAGAACAGGAAAGTAAAGTCCTGTTCGCCTTGACTCTCAACGCTTGAAGAGGAAAGTAAAGTCCTGTTCGCCTTGACTCTCAACGCTTGAAGAGGAAAGTAAAGTCCTGTTCGCCTTGACTCTCAACGCTTGAAGAGGAAAGTAAAGTCCTGTTCGCCTTGACTCTCAACGCTTGAAGAGGAAAGTAAAGTCATGTTCGCCATTACTCTCAACACTAAAGAAAAGTAAAGTCTTGTGGTAGATTCAGTAGCTATCGAGTAGCCTTAGCGTCCGATCAGGATCTTATACTATCTATCGGCCGGCTGCGAGACCCGACCCTATGACTATTCGGCTATACGGACATGCACATACACCGAAATAAATGCATGCCTATCAGGCTAGACATGAATATCTACCCGATAGGAAATATATGAATATGTATATATCAGATAGACGAATGATTATTCATTTATTTGTATATGCATGTCCGTATAATGAATATACATTGGATCGAGCCTCGCACAATTCTAACAAGCCGGCTATAGTTATATAGATAGATAAATAGATGAATGGATGGGTAGATGGATGGATGAATGGATGGATGGGTAGATGGATGGATGAATGGATGGATGGGTAGATGGATGGATACATGGATGGATGGATGCATGAATGGGTGGATGGATGAATGGAAGAACGTATGAATGGATGGGTAGATGAATGGATGATGGATGGATGGATGAATGAAAGAATGGATAGATAGATGGATGAATTGATGAATGAATGAATGCGCAGAAAATCGAGAGAAAAAACAGCAAACCAAACAACAAAACAAATAAATAACTGATTAACTGTTTTCATTTCTAAAAGGTCACCGTGTTATTAAACGCGGCTATAATCCACGTGATTTACATCCAATATTGGACTAATGCATATATCATCTAACTCATTGGCATGGTGTTTATTAGACTAATAACTCTGATATGTGGATTGATGATTAAAATTAATAAAAACAACCGGGGGTGTAAACGTGTGAACACTAATACACACACTCTAATACACACTAACACACACACACACTAATACACACACACACGCACTAGCACACACACACACTAACACACACACACACCAACACACACACACACACACTAACACACACACACACTCTCATACACACACAGACACTAACACACACACACACACACACTAACACACACACACACTCTAATACACTCACACACACTAGTACACACACACCCTAACACACACACACACTAACACAAACACACACTAACACACACACACTAACACACACCAATTAGTGCAAATTGATATAGTATTTATATCTTTCTGAGTTTTGTTATAATTCGAAATGATAATGATACACATCTTGGGTGTTATTGAAAAAAAAAGAAAAAACATGAAAATAAACATTACAAAATGTATAATGTCTTTCAAAGTTTATGGATATTGCAATCTTTTTGATTTTGATTTTGTCACTAGATCTCCAAGTATTTGAAGGATATATTCATGAGTTAAAATGTAATATATAATTTTAACATATGAAAGTCGATCTTAGAATTTACATCAGGATATGCTCTATACCCGTTGCCTCCTTTGTCATTGATATAATCTGGCTGAATAAACAATTTTCCTTGCATTTTCAGTTACAGAACGAGATTTATTTTCATTGAGATCACGGCTAAAAAAAGAGAGAGAAAAGAAAATAGAGTGCGGTATAAATTATCTTCAAAAAACAAAATCAAAGTAAAAGAGAAAAATAACAGTTGGCTAAAAAGAAAGAGAATGGTGATGTAATCGAAGCAAATTAATATCGTATTAGATATCAACGGCCCAGAACGAGTAAAAATCAGTTATCCAAAATAAAAAAAAAGAGAAAAAAAGGGAAAAAAAAAAGAAGAAAAAAGAAAGAAAGAAAGAAACAAACAAAGGAGCGATTTTCTGACACAGACACAGACACACACACGCAAACCCGCACACACGCACACGTGCAAGGACAGACAGCCATCCGCACATACCTTGTGGGAAGTTCCTTCATCTCATATTCACAAAATGATACGATTCTTTCCATCATCTATATTTCATGCTTATTGTCCCCCAGCTCTTTTTTTATAACCTTCAATGACAGCTGTTTTTATCGTTTTTTTTTTTTTTTTTTTACAAGGAGAACGAAGATCTAGACAAATGTCCCCCGTAATATAATGAACCTGACAGTGTAACCAGCTCAAGAATGTCATGGAACTCTTAGGGATCCAGACTCATAGAATGCGATTAAGACTTCCTACTTAATATTCTTCTATTCTTCATTTCATTCGCCTCATGGCTCGAGTCTCCCAGTTGCTGCTGACTCTTCCAAGAATCCATATTTCGGGAAGAATGGCTCAAGGACCAGCAATCTCGAAAATTGATTCGATACCCAGTTCGAATCTCTTCCGACACGCAAGCACTGAGTAAACAAGACGGTAATTTATCGGTATTGCGGCAACAATGATAAAATGCACTTTTTTCGGGGCAATTTATTCATACACGAGGCTTCCGGGTGGTAAGTCTAAGTCTAAGTCTCTCCGGTAAGTCTAATCCTAAGCTTTCCAAGTGGTTAGGAATGTCATGCGGCCGGTTTGTTAGAACTGTGCGAGACCCAATCCGAAGAATATTCGCATACGTGACATGCATAAATAAAGAAGTAAATGCATATTTATCAGTCTAGACATGCATATCAACCCAGCAAATAGATGGTTAAATGTATATCTATCAGATATATAGACAAATATGCCTTTATTGCTGCGTCTGTACTTATGAAAGTTCATTGGTTCGGGCCTGGCACAATTTTAACAAGTCCAAACTTCTAAGAACCTTGTGGTTTTCTTGGTCTGGTTCGATCGAAAGATCATGAAATAAGTAGAAAAAAGCATGAACTTTTATATTAGAGAAATTCCATATTGCTTCGTCACTATCAAATATGAATGAAGTTTTATCATTTGATGTGTTCAACTGTTCCCTTTTAATTGCTTCGTCTTTGCACGCACGCACGCACACACACACACACACACACACACACACACACACACACACACACACACACACACACACACACACACACACACACACACACACACACACGCACACACACACACACACACACACACACACACACACACACACACACACACACACACACACACACACACACACACACACACACACAAGCGTCATTTTCTTAGGTTTCTAGATTCTAGCTTTACGGTGTCAATGATAATAATTATGACTCTTATTAGAAAGTTCAAGCTATACTGGGTTTCATTTTTTTTCGAAAAGAGGAAATTCCCATGAATTTCTGAATGTTTCTCGTTCATATTATTTATTATATTGGTATCCCATAATTCCCTCTCTAACTGCTTTGATAGAATGGATAAGGAAAAAACGCGTTTCGGACACGTAACAAAATAAAATCTGCTAGATTAAGGGTCGGGTATACTTTGTTGTGATTGGTTCAAATATCGGAACCATGTAATTTTCAACTATCAGGTGATAAATTTAACGAAGAATTGTATAATTTGCGGTGATTCAAGTCTAGTTCTAGAATTAAAAGATGCATGCACAACAACTGACAAAACATTTTTTTTCTGGCAGTAACATACACGTGTCTGACACTGACACTGGAAACCTCCCCTTTCCTTCAGGGAGCAAAGCCTGGTGTGTGTCCTAAACGGGAGTGCAGACTGACCCACACATGTCGAGAGGCATCCCATGCTTCAGTACCAAATCTTTCTCATGGCTGAACACAACGATTGCTTTTGCAGTAGCGCTCTCTTATTAAGGTGCTGCCACACTAGCAGTTTTTCCGTAATTTTTTTGACAATTTTCTGAATTTTTTTCCATTTTTGAGCGAATTGTCGATTTTCCAGTCAGACGATAATGATCGTTTCCGTCTGAAAACCTTTCCGTCAACTTTTTCAGCCAAGCATAGTCAAATCAAGAGCTATGTTCGAGAATGTTTGTATTTATGTTAAATAAATTGTCAAAAAAATGAGTGAAAAAGTGCTAGTGCGACAGCACCTTTCCTTCATCAAATACCGCAGAGATGACAAAAGCTGATAACTAAAGAAAACGTATAACTATTACACTCTCACCTTCACAATTCTGCACACAAAGCAGTAAAAAACCAATCATATTAGCGCTGTATTACCAACATTTCTCATCAAAACTTTACACCTTCACCCGGCTTTCGCCATAGTACACCTTCAGCACATTACATCAACTTACCTCCACATTCTCACACACTATACCTACCGCACACGCCCACGTCACCGTCACACTGCAGCAGCATCTTACTCGATCATTTTCTTAGTCCCTAATGGAGTCATTCGAATACGCCTCCAACTTGGTGTCCTGCGCTATCTCTTCTTTTGCAACGTACCGTCCATTATAGAGTTGCATAGCATCGTCTTACTACATTGCATCAGTGCATCATGATTAGCTATTTTATCCTTGTTACTGGTGTTAGGGATTTCCTTATATGGATCTCCTGTAGAACTGTAAAGATTAGCTTTAGAAACGTGAACAGTCCTTATGCGTAAGGAGAAAATTAAAGACAGTCCTTACGTTAGTGAATAGAAAATAGCTGTAATATATAAGAAACGATTAAATTAACGTTTGACAGTCAATCAAAAAGGTCTTCCAAGTTTGT
>NC_091551.1:11377605-11380105 GCF_042767895.1 Penaeus vannamei
AGAGAGAGAGAGAGAGGGAGAGAGAGAGAGAGAGAGAGAGAGAGAGAGAGAGAGAGAGAGAGAGAGAGAGAGAGAGAGAGAGAGAGAGAGAGAGGGAGAGAAAGAGAGAAAGAGAGAGAGAGAGAGAGAGAGAGAGAGAGAGAGAGAGAGAGAGAGAGAGAGAGAGAGAGAGAGAGAGAGAGAGAGAGAGAGAGAGAGAGAGAGAGGGAGGGAGGGAGGGAGAGAGGGAGAGAGAAAGAGAGAGAAAGAGAGAGAGAGAGAGAGAGAGAGAGAGAGAGAGAGAGAGAGAGAGAGAGAGAGAGAGAGAGAGAGAGAGAGAGAGAGAGAGAGAGAGAGCAAAGAAAAGAAAAGAAAAAAAAGGTGTCAAGCTCACGTATTTTCAATCTAGAAAGAGAGTAGAAGGCAAAGAGGAGAGGAAGCGAGAGGGAGAAACAGGAATAAAACAAGTTGAACAGGAGAGAGTCGAGCCATGTTCCCGTTCGCGAAATAGTGGCATCTCTCTTATTTATTTATTTTCTTTACACCGTTTACTTAATCCTGCGGTATATCACCTCTTTTATAATTATCTAATTAATTCAGATTCTGGCGACAACCTTTTCGTTTTCGCGCGCGAAGATTGGTCCAAATTTCCCTTAAACATTTAGTGTCGTATCCCCTTGTGAGTTTCGCGCGCGGGAAAATTTAAACATACATTAGTTGTATAATTAATTCTCGATTTCCTTTTTGACACTGGTAATTCCCAATGGAAAATAAATTATGGGAACAATCGGTTTCATGATTTTACAATTTCTAACGAAATGTCGATGCTATGGCTCTGTTTCATCTTCTCTCTCTCGTTCTCCTTATTTTTTCTCTTTCTTTATCGCCATTGCCGTTATTGTTATTGCTATTACTATTATCATATTCACTATTATCATGCTTATCATTATTATTATAAATTTCATTATCATTATGTTTGTTAATACTATCATCTTTATTATCATCGTTATCATAATCATCATCACAGCTATTGTCATTATTATTTTCATTATCAGTATTAATGCAAATACCAAAAGAAGGAAGATGAGTATCAGAGAGAAAAAAGGGGGGAGGGTATGAGGGGGGGGGAGGGGTGAGGGAGCGAAGGGAGTAGGGGGGAGGGTATGGAGGAAGACGGGGGGAGGGGGAGGGGGAGGCACCAGAAACAAGCCTAAAGACGGGAGTGTGGAGAGAAATTTAGGAAATAGAGGTGAAAGGAGAGAGAGAGGGAGAGGGAAAGGGAGAGAGGAAGGGGGAATGGAGAAGGAGAGTAAGATAGAGAGGTGAAGGGAAAATTACATTTTATTTTTTTGTTGTTGAATTAGTTAGTTTATGTTATTCTTATTATGATTATTATTATCATTATTGTGATCTTTATTATCATTATGATCATTATTAGTGTTATCATTACTAGTAGTAGTAGTAGTACTATCATTATATCCATTGTCATTATCATTATTATTATTGCAATTCTCATTATCATTATTGGTACTTATATCATCCATATCATCCTTATCTTTATTACTATTATCATCATCAGTATCGATTTTAATAAGATATCAATATCATTATCATTGATATCGTTAATGTTACTGTTATTATTATTGCCAACATCATCATTATTTCTTTTAACTATTACCATTATTATTGCATTATCATTATCATAATTATTGTTATTATTTCTACTATTATCATAATCTCTGTTATTAGTACACTTATCCTTTTTATCATTACCATTGTTATTATTGATGTTATTATTATTATTATTATTATCATTATTATCATTATCATTATTATCATTGTTATTATTATTATTATCATTATCTTTATTATTATTATCATTATCATTATTATCATTATTTTCACTATCATTATTGTTACTATTACTATCATTATTATTATCACTTTTATTATTATCACCATTATCATTGTTATTGTCATCATCATCATTATCATCATTATTGCCATCATAATTACTATAGTTGTTATCATTATTATTAATATTCATATAATTTTGTTGCTGTTACCATTATCATCATCACTATCATTATCAGTAAGATCATCATTATCATTACCATCAATTGTTATTATCATTATTATGATTATTATCATTACTAGCGTCATTATCATTATTAATATTGGTATCGTTATCATTCTCATTATTTTAATCACTTTTCTTCTTTTCCTTATCATTATCATAACTATCATTATCATTAGTATTATCATCATCATCATCATCATCATTAGTAGCAGTAGTAGTTATAGATATAGCACTACTATTATACTATCAACATTGGCATAACCATTATTAATATCTTCCTTTTCATTCTCGCTTCCTACTTCACATTTTTATCTCCCTACCAGGCCATAGAAGTATTAAAATAAATAAATAAATAAATAAAGAAGAAGAAGAAAAAGAAGAAGAAGAAGAAGAAGAAGAAGAAGAAGAAGAAGAAGAAGAAGAAGAAGAAGAAGAAGAAGA
>NC_091551.1:11400105-11402605 GCF_042767895.1 Penaeus vannamei
AAAAAAAAAAAAAAAAAAAGAAAAAAAAGAAAATAGACATTGATCCATTGAACTTTCCTTTTTTTTTGTCTGAGTTACATTTCTTCTTTCTTCTGGCATTGGAATACCTCCCCCCAAAAAAGAAAGAAAGAAAGAAAGAAAATAGACATTGATCCATTGGACTTTCCTTTTTTTGTCTGTTACATTTCTTCTTGTCTCCGGCATTGGAATATCAGAAAAAAAAGAAAATAGACATTGACCAAAATCAAGAAACTTTTTTTTTTTTATTAATTTTTGTCTGAGTTACATTTCTTCTTCTTTCCGGCATTGGAATATCAGAAAAAAAGAAAAAAAAGAAAAAAGAAAATAGACCAAAAAGCAAGACACGTTTTATTTGTTTTTATTCATCTTTTTTCATTTTTGTCAGAGTTACATTTCTTCTTCTTTCAATTTCTCAAGGCAAAGATGAAACACTTCTGGGAGGTCAAGGAGCTCTCTTTACAGCAGATGGGCGAGTGTGTTAAAGATTTACTCAATATGAAAACGGATCTCTGAAATGTCGAAAAATAACGGTTTTTTATCTTTATTAATAATGTTTCTTTTTTTGTTTTGTTTTGTTTATATGATATAATTTCGGGAAGATATTTCATTCTGTTTTGTTCACTGTTTTATCATATTTTTTTCATGCATTTGTTCAAGATATTTGCCATTTCTGTCTATTATCATTACTCATACACTCATTTTGACAAACTTATCATAACCATCAATTTAATCATCTTCTACTTACCTATTTAATTATCTATTACTTATCTTTCTTTATCTTTTATTCCTTCCTTCTTATTGTCGCCAAGATCTCCACCGGCGACAAGATCCGGCCAAAGAAATATTATTGTGATGTTGTTCTCGTTCTAATAATCTAGAGTGCATCCTTACAAACACTTTCAAAGATGGAACCGTTGCTATTCTCTCTCTCTCTCTCTCTCTCTCTTTCTCTCTCTCTCTAGATCGCTCTCTCTGTCTCTCTCTCGATCGCTCTCTCTTTCTCGATCACTCTCTCTTTCTCTCTCGATCACTCTCTCTATCGAGCATTCTCTCTTTTTCTCTCTCTCTCTCGACCACTCTCTCTTTCTCTCTCTCTATCGAGCATTCTCTCTCTCTCTCTCTCTCGATCACTCTTTTTCTCTCTCTCTCGATCGCTCTCTCTTTCTCTCTCTCGATCACTCTCTCTATCGAGCATTCTCTCTCTCTCTCTCTCTCTCGACCACTCTCTCTTTTTCTCTCTCGATCACTCTCTCTATCGAGCATTCTCTCTCTCTCTCTCTCTCGATCACTATTTTTCTCTCTCTCTCGATCACTATTTTTCTCTCTCTCTCGATCGCTCTCTCTTTCTCTCTCTCGATCACTCTCTCTATCGAGCATTCTCTCTTTCTCTCTCTCTCGATCAATTACTCTCTCTCTCGATCACTCTCTCTCTTTCTCTCTCTCTCGATAACTCTCTCTTTCTCTCTCGATCACTCTTTCTCTCTCGATCACTCTCTCTTTCTCTCTCGATCACTCTCTCTTTCTCTCTCGACCACTCTCTCTTTCTCTCTCGATCACTCTCTCTTTCTCTCTCGATCACTCTCTCTTTCTCTCTCGATCTCTCTCTTTCTCTCTCGATCACTCTCTCTTTCTCTCTCTATCACTCTCTCTCTCTCGATCACTCTCTCTCTCTCGACCACTCTCTCTTTCTCTCTCGATCACTCTCTCTTTCTTCTGCTCCCTGCCTGTCTGTCTATCTATGTCTCTCCCTTTCTCTTTCTCTCTCTCCCTTTTCTCCCTCTCTATCTTTGTCTCTGTCTGCCTGACTCTCTCTCTGTTTGTCTGTCTGTATCTCTCTATTTCTCTCTCTATCTCTGTCTGTTTGTCTCTCTCTTTCACTCTCTATTTGTGTCTGTCTGTTTCTCTCTCTCTTTGTGTCTGTTTGTTTCTGTCTATCTCTCTCCCTCTCTCTTTGCGTCTGTTTATCTCTCTCACTCCCTCTCTCCCCCTGCCTTCCGCTTTCTCTTGGTCTCTGTCTGCCTATCTATCTTTCTGTCTTTAAATTCCTCCCTTTCCCTTTCCCTGACTCTCCCCTCCCTTTCTCCCTCTCTCATTATCTCTCCAAATGGGTAATTTTATGTCAGCTTATTTCATCTCGATGACGAAGATAACAGTTCCAAACCAAACTTAACTTAATCTAATGTAACATAACCTACAGAAGTTAACCTAGCCTAACCTAACCCATGAGAAGTTATCCTAAGCTATGAGAAGATAACCTAACCTAACTTATGAGAAGTTAACCTAAGCTAACCTAGCCTATAAGAAGTAAACCTAACCTAACCTAAACTAGCCTTACCTAGAAGATGTTAACCTAACCTAACCTATGAGAATTTAACCTTACCTAGATTTTTTTCTTTCTGCCGGTCCATCACGTGGTGCCATCCTCTTTCGCGTGATGTTTTCGCCATGTCGGGTCATGGTGCCTCTATTTTTTGCAGCT
>NC_091551.1:11412605-11445105 GCF_042767895.1 Penaeus vannamei
GGACGTGACTCTCCCACTCTCCTTCCCCAAAGACTCTCCAGGTTATTGCTTTCCGAGAACTGAAAATCGTGGTTGTTGTCAATGCAAACTGTTATGGTTCAGTTACCCCTATTTATTTTTCGTTGAGCATTTATTTACTTTTTTTTCTCTCTCTCTCTCGAAAGGCCTTTGTTTATATGTATAAAGATTAATGCGTTGTTTTAGAAAGCGTTGCCAAGAGGTTATTTTTTTTCATTTTCTGCTAAGATGCTCTGTGAATTTTGCTTCACGAAGTTGAGAACGGGTCTTTCCAAAGATTTATTTTGAGCTTTTATTCGTTGTCTTCAAAATATGGCTATATTTCTGAAGGTCTTATAATTTTCTTATTTTATAAAAAAATGAATGACAAGGTATTTCTTTTAAAAAAATGCCATAACCTACATATATCATCTTCTCTAAACATCTAATGATAACATATATTCTTCTTGCCAGAAAATATTATATGCTTTAACTACACCTTTCCTCCTCTAAAAATACTTCACAAGTACACAGTTTCTTTGCTCAAAATTAATCAGCTTTCAAATATTCTTCTTGAAGTGAGCTCCCAGTCAAGTGTTGGCTCCCGTGTCTTGCGCAATCTCCCAGCTGTTCTTCCCGACCTAGGGTCAAATTCAAGGTCATGATACCATTCACGCTGGGAAAAAACACTCTTGGAGTTCTACGTTTCATAGATCAGGGTTACGTAAGGGTCGAAATGAAGGAGGTTGCCTAATCGACTTATTCTGAAATGGATTTATTTTTTACGTATGATGTTTATGGAGAGGTTGTTGACTAGCAAATCTCAGGTACTTGTTGATATGTAAAAGAAGGGTTCAGTGTATTTGCTTTTCTCTGGCTATGTATGTTATGTACTACGCAGCTAAAATATTAACTTAGATATGATATGCATTTAAGGGAAAGAAAATGAGAAACGACGACACAAATGAAACGGACTCAGCTTCGAGGCAGATAGTTAAGAATTAATATATGAACAGTGTATGACTTACAGAACCGAATATTAGTCTAATTTTAAGATATAATGCATATCTGAACAAGCTAAATGGAACCGGATTATTGATTAATATCTTAAAGTAAATTAGTTGACTATTAGTTGGTGCAGGAGAGTCATCATTAAAGTGCTGAGAAATGTGTGTTATAATCCGAGTTCAGATGAATGGTTATTCAAAGCGGTGCGACTCTTTTATGGCGATAAACCAGTTCCTTTAAGGGATATATTACAGAGGTTGTGCAAAAATGTTCTTATACATATTTTTGGTACCATTTACATGTTCTTTTTTTAATGAGCACGATTTTGTATCAATGTCTATATTCATGTAATGAACAAAACAAGTTAGTTATGCATGCTATCGTTCTCTTTAAACAAAAGTTTAGTTCTGCTTTATCATTTATGCCGATGGTGCATAGTTCTGAATACTAAGGCCTTCTTAGCATTCTTTGTGAATTTAAATCTAATATCTGTCAGTCGCGGAGCATAGGTATATCCTACGGAAGGATATCCAACTACAAGAAGAGCAAACATTCAAAGCGGAGAAAAAAAAGTCTATCGCAAAACTACTAAAAGAAGACCCATTTTCTACAAGGGCCCTGGATTGTTTTAAGTTTCTTTTATTCCACCACGAATTCGATTTTTTTGCGAATCAACGTAAGGAATTGGTCATTTGATCCCTAGCAAAAAGACTTGATCACAAGATTACCTGCAGTGTGTGTTGCGTAGCGTTCTAGTCTAGCAATCTTGCTTATCCGCATTCAAGCCACGCGATGCCTGTCAATGGCAACCCCAGCCATTCCTTGCACACAGGGGGTAATTTAGAAACATATAAACAGACAGCATGTCACAACAAAGAAAATCCATTGTAGCAAATGCAAATAAACTAAATCATGCATGGAAGGAAGTCCATCGCTGTCTTATATTTCTCAGGCATATCTTCAAGGTACAGAGATTCAGTATCGCTGACGAAAGCACATTAGTCTGTCGCCTTAGTCTCCAGAGTCTGTACATATATAAATATATATAAACAGCCGAGATATTACTCGAAATAAAACGCAAATATCCGCATGATACCCCTTGGTCTCCTGCCGGCATCTGAAGACACACTACACCGCCTTCCGCTGCATTGCTGTAGGGGCGCTGGAGACACGAAGAAATAAAGAAATAGCATTCCTCGTAAGTATTCCGCGGAAAATAGGCTCTTTTATAACACGCGTTTCTCCTTTACGCGCTAAACTCTACAGTATATTTCAAACCTCCTCGATGTCGCCTCTTTTACATGTCTATTTTTTTTTTTTTTTACTGGTTTCATTAAACTTCACTTTATGGCTGTTGTAAAATTCACTCTCTTCCCATCTCCTCTCCTTGCGACCGAAATAGGTTTTTATGAATTTTATTTTTTGAAAACATTTTTTTTTTTTTCACTTTCTTGTGGTTGATGGTATTGTAGTATCATATAATTGCTTCATTTAAATGTAGTGGATGCTAGTTTGTCGTTAATAAGCTGTGATATATCAGGCCTTTATTATGATATAATTCGTAAAGCCAACACTGAGAGCGGATGTGTGTATATTCCGTAAAGTTGGATTAGGCTGAGTTTTTGTTTGATTTAATTAAGGAAGTAGCTAACTAACTGCAGTTATATATATACATATATATGTATGTA
Source organism: Penaeus vannamei (assembly GCF_042767895.1). NCBI lineage: Eukaryota > Metazoa > Arthropoda > Malacostraca > Decapoda > Penaeidae > Penaeus > Penaeus vannamei. The sequence goes on from NC_091551.1 coordinate 11,415,299, forward strand.
TGCATGTATGTATATATGATGTATGTATGTATACATACATATATATATATACATATATATATATATATATATATATATATATATATATATATATATATATATATATATATATATATATATATATATATATATATAACACATACGCACAAATGCATATATGTATATACAATTACATCCACAACAAAATTAACATGAAAATGAAAAAAAAAACTTCATTTCCAAATAGGCCTACAGTATTTTTTTTTTCTTAGAGAGGTTTCGGTCGATACGGAAGAAGCGCATCTCCACAGGTGTCTCTGGCGTCGGAAGCCTCCTCGCGTCCCGATGCCGCCGGCGAGTGGCGAGGCGTCGGTGGAAAGGCAGTTTCACGTTTCGTTAATTCCTATTTTAATTTATTTCATCAATCATTTTCTCTATCGTTTTCTGTTATTTTTGTTCTTATTACTTTTTTATTTGTATCATTCTATTTTTATCGCTTTACATATATGTAATTGTATATATATATATATATATATATATATATATATATATATATATATATATATTATATATATATATATGAATTAAATGTATGTAAATATATTATTATTATTATTATTATTATTACTATTACTATTATTATTATTATCATTATCATTATTATTATTAATTAATTTTTTTTTACCGAACGGGAACACTATAGTAAACCAGAACTCGACCACGATTTTGGAAAGAAAACAGAACGAAACGACTGAGAAGAGAAAACGAAACGAAACAAAAAGGCGAATCGGGAAGAGAAAATGGACCGAGAGACAGATACGTTACACTTAACGGTGAAGAGATCAATCAGCCAGGAGGAAACAGATAAACATCTATCGATAACATAATAGATAAGTTTACCCGTTTCGTGTATCAGTGTTGTCCAGACATTTTCGCCTGTTGTACCCCTTATTATCTTCTTGTACTGTTACGTACACCCCCCCCCCCCCCGTCCACCAGGGCTATATAGACTGCTTTATTTGGGATAATGCAAATAATATTCTACTTATGAAAAGACTGCATTACAGGAGTGTTGGTCAATAAATTCGAATTTAATACACGAATAAAATAAAATGATTTGATAACAAAATGCTTGAAAAATACTTACACAACTTCATGTGAGATGTGAGTGGTGTGTTCCTTGTTTGTTCACGTACCTTTATGATCTATGTTGCGGACCCCAGTTTGGATAACACTGACGTACATATCTACTTTAGGAACTATGCTAGCAACACAGTTAATGACGTGGTAAACATCTCCACACAATGCAACTGCCTCTATATTGCAAACAAAACAACAATGGATACAACAAGGAAACAAGAGTATATCCAGGTATATTGTCTTGATCTTCCCTCTGTTCTTTTATTTACAAATTGTTTGGCATGAATTCTACACATCCGCCATCGCCATCTCCTTGTGCATTTTGCCAAGCCACGAGGTTGAATCTGGACGAATCCGATATAAAAGCACGTTGCTTAATAGTGTCACTCTAGTGGCTTGTTAGGCGGTTTTATAACAACGAACTTTTTAGAATTTCAGCAGAAAGTCGGAGAAAAATGTCAGTGATATTGTAATCATAACAATAGTATTTGCAACTATCTCGTTATCAATACAGTACGAAATGTGTGGTAAGGATATATAAGATGATATTAATAGAAATGCGGATTAAAAGTTGTTGTTGATAGCCAATTAAGAATAATGTGACAGTGAAGTTTAACCAGTGAATATGAGTGTAATGATGAGAAAAAAACAACGATTACAAAACTGGTATGATGGTGGTAATGACAGTGATAATGGTTATGGGAATATGAATCATTGCAGTGATGGTGATGAGGTTCATAATGCTAATGATACTGATGAATTACATTGCTTCCAGAATTAAATCATGTGACAAGACGAGAAAAGAACGGCTTTGGAATGAACTACAGATCTCACAAGAAGCAAGAATATCAGGATGAACTGGACACTATGCTCTCAACCAAAAGAAGTTAAGGGGACAAGGGGACGCAGCCACATCCAGATACTTAAATTACAAGAGCGCAGGTTGAGACACGTGTCCGTTTTTGCTGTACAAGGGGAAAAGTCTTCAGCTGAATAATCCAATCCGCCACTGCAGTCTCCCCTCGCCGAGTTAATGATTTACGAGTAGATGCTCCGGTTTCTCTCGCTGAAGTTTAATTCATGCTAGGTGTCTAATTTTGTCTCTCTGTTCTGCCATTTCCTCTTTCTTGCTCACTCTGACTGCCTGCCTCCCTGCCTGTCTCCATTTGTCTCTGTCTCTGTCTTCGTCTCCCTCTCTCTCTCTCTCTCTGTCTCTCTTTCTTAGTACACACTCGAGTAAGGCTTTCTATCGAGGGAAGACCGAAATTATCCACCCAAGTAGCGGATAGCGGCTTGGGCCCGAAAGAATGAGGGAGGGTCCGTTCATTTTCCCATGAGGAGAAGTATAGTCACATACCCCGGATACAGGTCCTATAGGAAATTGGGTTCTGGTTATGAGTATTCTTAACTGCTTTGTGTATGAATAATAATAATAATAATAATAATAAACACACTGGTAGACAATAAAAAAAAAAACATATAAGAATATGGATAGATTATAAAATGTTCATCTGCAATTCTCGTCCTGAAGCGACAGTTAACGTTAAAAAGGGACTTAGTCTTAAGAACGGAACATCTCTGGCTGGTGCTGATCAATACAAGATAAACCTCTGATTGTAGACCTTGAGTAAACTTTTACAGAAACATTTCGAGTAACTCCTAACGCACGTAAATCAGTTCAGACACAACATTGTCTTGCTGATCCAGTGGCGCCACAGTAAAAGGTTAATCCAGAGTCACAGACAAACACACAGGCGGAACAGGATTGCGGGAACAGATTTTCTAACAAACTCAAATACAATTATATAAGAACAATATGGAGCAATGATGCTAGTCAACAGTAAGTAACAATGAGGAAAATAAGAAAGGGATAGGAAGGAATGTTGAACACGAAGTAAACGAGGAAAAAGGAAAGATTAAACGACATGAAGGCGAGAGAAAGACGAGAGAAACAGAGGAGTTAAATAGCCTAACGAGGGAATATGAAAAGGTAGAATTCGAGGAGATTAACATAGAAGAAAAATGAACGCAAACTTAGAAAGAGAAAGAGGAATATGAGGAAAGATGAAGGTGAACGAAAGAAATGAACAAAAAAGTCGGGAGAAAAGACAAGATTTTGATGGTCTAGGTAGAATACCCATTTTAGAGAAGGATACATGAGAGGGAGAGTGTGAGAGAGAAAATAAAATCTCTAACGACACATTTTAATCCCATTCCGTTGTCTTTGGAAATCTATAAAAAGAAAGAAATAACACTTGGACTCATCTGACAACTCTAAAAGTAAACATACAGCTATTAGATTCCACGCTTTTTTTTGTCTTTCTTTTTTATTCCCCGAAATACTCTTCTCTCTGTTCTAAGAAAGAAAGAAAGAAAAAGTTCAGTGATCCATACAAAGTACCATCACCATACCAGTTTACTTATTTACGGACGTCACCAGTGTACTTGAAAAAGGTGATATTAATTAATATAATTTTTCAAGTGCGAATATTCATTCTTTCTTTAATTTTCAAATAGATAGATAGACAGAATAATTGATTGAGAGATAAACAGCTAGACAAAAGTTCTAGAGTTATTCCTAGACAAAATTATAAACAAGTTCAGTGATCCATACAGTTATATATAAAAACAGATAGACAGACAGACAGACAAACCGATATATAAGTAGACAGATATAGATAGACTGACAGAAAAAATATACAAACAGATAGACAGACAGACAAACCGATATATAAATAGATAAGATAACTAATGGAAAGCTAAACAGATAAATTGAATAATTAATAGATAGATGAATAGAGAGACAGACAAACAAAAATATATACAAATAGATAGATCCATAGACAGACAGACAAAAATATATACAAATAGATGAATACATAGACAGACAGACAAAAATATATACAAATAGATAGATCCATAGACAGAGACAAAAATATATACAAATAGATAGATCCATAGACAGACAAAAATATATACAAATAGATGAATACATAGACAGACAGACAAAAATATATACAAATAGATACATAAACAGACAATTCAGTGATCCATACAAAGTACCATCACCATACCGGTTTCCATCGAAAAGTCTCGCATCTTTGGCGTGGAAACAGAATCCCGAATCGGCTCGACGTGGCTTGGCCGCTTGTCTACCCTCGCAAAATGTCGCCCTCGCTCTCCCGTCTCGCCGAGTGATTCGCAATGGCTGAGCTAACTTCATTTTCTCTCGCTTTAAGGCTTCTTCTGTCGGCCTTAGCTTCTTGGTTGTCTGTCTTTTTGTTTGTTTGTTTGTCTCTGTGTTTTCCTATCTGCGTTTATATCTATTTGTATATCTTTATCTTTTCTTGGTTGTCTTTCTTTTCTTTGTTCGTTTGTCGCTGTGTCTTCCTATCTGTGTTTATATCTGTTTGTATATCTTTATCTTTTCTTGGTTGTCTTTCTTTTCTTTGTCTGTCTGTCTCTGTGTCTTCCTATCTGTGTTTATATCTTTTTGTATATCTTTTCTTGGTTGTCTTTCTTTTCTTTGTTCGTTTGTCTCTGTGTCTTCCTATCTGTGTTTATATCTATTTGTATATCTTTTCTTGGTTGTCTTTCTTTTCTTTGTTTGTTTGTCTGTGTGTCTTCCTATCTGTGTTTAAATCTATTTGTATATCTTTTCTTGGTTGTCTTTCTTTTTCTTTACTTTTCTGTTTCTGTGTCTTCCTATCTGTGTTTATATCTATTTGTTTATCTTTTCTTGGTTGTCTTTCTTTTCTTTGTTTGTCTGTCTCTGTGTCTTCCTATCTGTGTTAATATCTATTTGTATATTTTTTTTCTGTCTGTCAGCTTATCTATATATATCTGTCTATTTACATATCGGTTTGTTTGTCTGTCTGTTTATCTATCTGTTTGTATATCTTTTCTTGGTTGTCTTTCTTTTCTTTGTTCGTCTGTCTGTGTGTCTTCCTATCTGTGTTTATATCTATTTGTATATCTTTTCTTGGTTGTCTTTCTTTTCTTTGTTCATCTGTCTGTGTGTCTTCCTATCTGTGTTTACATCTATTTGTATCTCTCTCTCTCTATCAGTCTACATACTATCTCCAAGACAGCAGGAATCCCACAGTAAAACATATATTGCAAAATAACTTTCGTACGACATGAATGTATAAAGTAAGATACTACAAGCAATATAAGCATATTCATTTCCAACCTAATATGACGAGTAGCATGACAGTGTCTTCCTGGGTCACCGTTGTTTATATAGTAAAACCCCGGTTTATATGACCTCTCTGAGATAGGAAATTGAAAAGGGGGTTTGTATGAAAGGTCAACTTGTTGATTTAATTGTTTTGTTTTATAGTAGGTTTATGCTCAGGATGGAGGGGAAAAAATAAAGTGAAAGAAAGAAGGGATGACAGAGAAAGGGAATAATGAAAAAAGAAAGAGAGAAGGGAAAAAGAAGAAGAAAAAAAAAAAGAAATGAAGGGAAGAATTAATATTCACACGAAGAATTATGTTAATATCACCTTTCTCAATACACTGGTGACGTCTGTAAATATAAACTCCATGGCGGAGGTAATAAAGGTAAAGATGATAATAATAGTTACTGATGCAATAAAAAAAATACAATTGAAGAATTACATTTAAATCACCTCTTTCTCAAGTACACTATTGACGTCCGTATTCCTGTCTCGTAATACTAATAAATGCTTTTAAAAAATCCCGGATCCAGATCACTGTCAAAATTTCATGGAATCTAAGTTAGGCTAGGATACAGCTTTGGTAAAAAAAAAAAAAAAAAAAAAAAAAAAAAAAAAAAAAAAAAAAAAAAAAAAAAAAAAAAAAAAAATCCTTGAATAAGGAATAACAAAGAGCAAACGAACAAACTACATATCTAACTACCTATCTATATAACTAGCTAACCTACACGACCAAAAACATAATTACTTTGGCGGAGGTAATAATAATAATAGACAAAGATAATGATGATCATAATCAGAACCACAAATCCTCAAGAACAACCGTCCGACACAGATGCAAGTTTGGCGTAGACAAAATTATAAACAGGTAGAGCACTAAATAAATATCCATTTATTTAGTGTTAAGAGACATGGAGCCAAATGCTAGCTTCAGTCTCAATACCTTTATACGCTCATCGACCGGAGTAACCTTTACTACCGAGGGCTGGAGTCTGCTGGAGATGGCTATGACTACTCCCTGGAGATGGTGACCGTCGTTGCGGCCCGACCAGTAATACGTAGCCACCCACACTCATCGTGCTGCTGCCAGGTCTTCTCACCTCCGAGAGAGCAGCCACCTCCACTCTCAGCCTCCCCAGTTCTCTCGACAGTTGTAACAACCGATCATCCTGAGGCAAAGAACGGAAGTCGACGCTGCCCCTTATAAAGGGCTTTGACCCACAAGCTTCATATTGGGTTGGCGGCTGCCGGAACTCTAGACATATGTATATATATATATATATATATATATATATATATATATATATATATATATATATATATATATATGTATATATATATATATATATATATATATATATATATATATATATATATATATATATATATATATGCATATCTGCATATATGTATATATATATATATATATATATATATATATATATATATATATATATATAAACACATGTATATATAGATGCATATATATATACATATATATGTACACACACACACACACACACACACACACACACACACACACACACGCACACACACACACACACACACACACACACACACACACACACACATACTTACACACGCACACACACACACATACACACGCACACACATATACATACATATGTATACATATATACATATATATATATATATATATATATATATATATATATATATATATATATATATATATATATATATTTGTATACATATATATATATATATTATATATAAATGTATGTATATATAATATATGTATATATATTATGTATATATATATATATATGTATGTATGTATTTATGAATACATATATATATGTATATAACATTTCTTCTTTCCATGCGTTCGGTGTATGTTGATCGCTGAACTTCCAAATAACAGAAATTGCAAATTTTGTTCTATTGTTTGCCAATATGTAGGAATCAAATGAAAGCATATTCGACATCAAAATCATAAGGAAATACAAAGTTTCTTATAACATTATTTCTCTCGAAATAAACACACGCACATGTGCATACGTATATATACATATCTATTTCTTGTTTTCATTGTTTTTTGTTTCTTTAAATCTTATTCTTGGGAGCCAGTGCAGTTCTGTGATTCTTAATCACTGGGATCACGAACATTCTTTGGACAGTATAGATGCCTTTTGACATCACGGAGATGAAAATAAAAACTGTGCAGTGAAGAAGAAGAAGAAGAAGAAGAAGAAAACATTTGCCTTGATCGCAAAAATCGCACCCATTTATCTTGAATTCAGTCAATTATTTTTCTTACCCTGTCCGGAAGATTTGGAATTCCGTTTAAAAGAAGCTTCATATGTCAGCAAAAAGTTTTTTTTTATTTTTTTCTGGAAGAAAGCCGATAAAGGTCGCTTTCGTGCTACCAAATGTGTGAAAGGACTTCCTTATTTAATGTGTATAACAATCTATAAATGTTCTACTGATTTGGCTGTTTTTATTATTCTGTTTTCTCAACAACTCAATTATCCGTTTATCTTATTTCTATTTTCATCTTATGTGATATCGCTCCCCGGTAGAAGATAAAAAGGAAGAGAGAATCTAAAGAGAGACAGAAAGACAAAAAGTAAAAACAAATCAAAATATAGATATATTATTGTTCCCTCAAATAGCGACGTAATTTCTTTCTCAAAAGACCTCCACAAGACAAAGGTTTCTGTCAAATCCTTTCGAAACAGAATGATAACACATGCGCTTTTTTTTTCTTCTTTTCCGAAATGCCAGTCGTTGTTAAGTAAAGGAAAAAGAAAGACATTTTTTTCTATATGAACAATTCGAACAGTACAGTGTGGATTACGTCCGAGCAGTTTTGTTCCCATTCCTGAGGGATTGAGCTTCCGAAACTGAACCGAAGAAAAATTGAAGAAGTTGAGAAATCCGTTTGTTTCTTTTCTTTTCCTTGAACACCGAGGTCCTCTAGCGTTTGTTTCATTTCTTTTTCTTGAACACCGAGGTCCTCTAGCGTTTGTTTCATTTCTTTTTCTTGAACACCGAGGTCCTCCAGCGGTTTTGTATATGTTCACATGGCCCTTGTATGTGTATCCAGGGGACCAGGAATGAAATGAGATCCTGAAGTGATTATATCCGAACATATTTTTTCTTATTAATCTGAGTGCAGATATGTCACTGGAATATAAAGAAGAATCTATGTATCGAATTTGTTATCGAAAGAGACAGAAATGTCACAGTCGCCCCCCCCCCCCCCTCATATCTCAAGAGCTTTGTAGCAGCTTCCACAAAAGCATGTTCTCAGACACGTCTATCAAAGCACTTTTATATAGGACAAAATTTATTCTCTTTATAATCGTTTTGTAAAAGAAAGGAAGAAAAATCTTAAATGTATTTTTTGAGGGGGGGGGGGGGAGGTACTATTGTATATTAAGAAGTGTTTGATTTTCTTGATGATTACCAATACTGGTTATAATTGACAGACACTCACATTAGAGAAAAATAAACTACTTGCTATGTCTAACCCGCAAGCAAGCACACAAATTGCTTCTCGTCCATCTAGAATAATAATAAGAAAAAAAAAAAAAAAACGTAGAAATCTTTTATCAGACAAATATATGATATTAATATTCAAATTGCATGGCACTTAAAAGACTTGTTCTGTAATCGTTGTAATTACTCATTTTCTCGCAATTAAAATGGTTATACTCGATATATCTTGTAGCATTTATAAGTACATTTCAGTGTTAATAAGCTATTTTTTTCAGTGTTATTACCACCACTATAATGCAGAACAGCGAATGGACATACAAGAGCATTTTTTCTAAAAGAACTATGATAGCGGTGCAGTGTAGGTAAATTTTTGACGCGGATTATAAGTGTTCAATAGAAAATGAAGGGAAAGGGATAACCATAGAACTTTTTATTCTGTAGCTTTCATACCAATTCCCATAATCACATGACTTCTCAATGTGATCGTAGCGCAGTTGGTACATTTAAAACTAATTTGCGAATGAAATGACGCTGTTTCCAGAAAAAAAAGAATATGTCCTTCGCTTCAAATGGACATGCTGCTGATCCTCCATGTCGGCCTCAAATGACACTGCTAGCCCGAGAGAAAGAAAGAATAGCAAATACACGTCTCCTTCAGTCATCCTTCCTCTTTCACCATCTTCCAATATACCAAAAGAATTTCTTTTCCGTAACCGGCGGTCCTGTCAACTGGAATATTAAAAAAAGAAAAGAAAATAGGAGAGGGAAACCTTGCTTCATTCGGTTTTCCTCACTACTCCCAATACTCCGGCTTGAGTGAGACGAAACGTATGCCGTATCTGATAATTCTATAAATGATGGTTTGATATATTTGTAGAGAGAACAGGAAATGTGTTCGAAAATGTTCTCAGGTGAGTTGCCTTATAGGAAACCTTTAATTTTTTTCCGACGACTTGTTTGCCTTGCTTGTTACTTATTGTTTTAATTTTTATTGTTTTTGGCCTAGAAATGATCTCAAAAGTAAAGTGATGATATGCCATCCATACTAATATTGTTCCTAATGATGATATACGGGCATTATTCAATGTGTGTGTGTGTGTGTGTGTGTGTGTGTGTGTGTGTGTGTGTGTGTGTGTGTGTGTGTGTGTGTGTGTGTGTGTATGTGTGTGTGTGTGTACAAATGTACATATACACTGTGAGAGAGTGAGAGAAAGAGAGAGAGAGAGAGAGAGAGAGAGAGAGAGAGAGAGAGAGAGAGAGAGAGAGAGAGAGAGAGAGAGAGAGAGAGAGAGAGAGAGAAGTAAATGTCTACGCATAGGAAAGGAAATCATCAACAGGAATTTCGCTGGAACAATCATAAAAATTCTTCGCGCAGACATCAAAATTCCAAAATTATAATTCTTTTAAAAGGAGTCTGACTTATCCGAGAAAATATACATAGCCAACAAAATACTTAAAAGAAAATAAATATTTTTTATTCAAACAAAGCGTTTGAGCAAATTACCAAGCATATGCTGGCAAAAGACTCGAGAAAAAAACAAAAAAACAAAAAACACAGACACACATAAACACGCACACACACATATACATACATATGTATACATACATGCATATACATACATACATACATATATGTGTATATGTATGTATGTATATATATATATATATATATATATATATATATATATATATATATATATATATATATATTATATGCATTACATATGCATGCATATATATATATATATATATATATATATATATATATATATATATATATATATATATATATATATATATATTATGTATATATATATGTATCTATGAATACATTAATATATGTATATGATATTCATATAAATAAATAAATAAATATATATATATATATATATATATATATATATATTGTGTATATATATATGTATGTATGCATACATATATATAAGTATATAATATTTTCACACCACGGAGATGGAAAGAAAACTGTGCAGTGATCTGTGCTTTCTTAAGAGTCAATCTATTAAAAAAAAAAAAAAAAAAAAAAAAAAAAAAACATTGAACTGCCTTGAGTGCAAAAAACACACCCTTTTATCTTGAATTCAGTCAATTATTTTTCTTACCCTGTCCGGAAGATTTGGAATTCCGTTTAAAAGAAGCTCTATATGTCAGCAAAATGTTTTTTTTTTTTGTTTATTTCTGGATCAAATGCCGATAAAGGTCGCTTCCACGCTACCAAATGTGTGAAAGGACTTCCTTATTTAATGTGTATAACAATCTATAAATGTTCTACTGATTTGGCTGTTTTTATTATTCTGTTTTCTCAACAACTCAATTATCCGTTTATCTTATTTCTATTTTCATCATATGTGATATCGCTCCCCGGTAGAAGATAAAAAGGAAGAGAGAATCTAAAGAGAGACAGAAAGACAAAAAGTAAAAACAAATCAAAACATAGATAAATTATTGTTCCTTCAAATAGCGTCGTAATTTCTTTCTCAAAAGACCTCCACAAGACAAAGGTTTCTGTCAAATCCTTTCGAAACAGAATGATAACACATGCGCTTTTTTTTTCTTCTTTTCCGAAATGCCAGTCGTTGTTAAGTAAAGGAAAAAGAAAGACATTTCTTCTTTATGAACAATTCGAACAGTACAGTGTGGATTACGTCCGAGCAGTTTCGTTCCCATTCCTGAGGGATTGAGCTTCCGAAACTGAACCGAAGAAAAATTGAAGAAGTTGAGAAATCCGGTTGTTTCTTTTCTTTTTCTAGAACACCGTGGTCCTCCAGCGTTTTTTTTTCTTTTTCTTGAACACTGAGGTCCTCCAGCGGTTTTGTATATGTTCACATGGCCCTTGTATGTGTATCCAGGGGACCAGGAATGAAATGAGATCCTGAAGTGATTATATCCGAACATATTTTTCTTATTAATGTGAATGCAGAGATGTCACTGGAATATAAAGAAGAATCTGTGTATGTATCGAATTTGTTATCGAAAGAGACAGTACTATCGTATATTAATAAGTGTTTGATTTTCTTGATGATTGCCAATACTTGTTATTATTGACAGACACTCGTATTAGAAAAAAATAAACTAATTGATATTTCTGACCCGCAAGCAAGCACACGAATTGCTTCTCGTCCATCTAAAATAATGAAAAGGAAAAAAACTTAGAACTCTTTTATCAGACAAATATATGATGTTAATATTCAAATTGCATGGCACTTAAAAGACTGGTTCTGTAAGCGTTGCAATTACTCATTTTCCCACGATTAAAAAATGGTTATACTCGATATATCTTGTAGCATTTATACGTACATTTCAGTGTTAACAAACTAATTTTTCAGTGTTATTACCACCACTATAATACAGAACAGCTACGAGATTAGGTGTTGCATTACATTTAATATATTCTTATTAATACTTAAAGAAATATTTTCGAATGGACCTGCAAATGCGATTTTTCTAAAAGAACTATGGTAGTGGTGCAGTGTAGGTTATACTCAATATATATGTAGCATTTATACGTGCATTTCAGTGTTAACAAACTATTTTTTCAGTGTTATTAGCACCACTATAATGCAGAACAGCGAATGGACATACAAGTGCGATTTTTCTAAAAGAATTATGGTAGTGGGGCAGTGTAAGTAAATTTCTGACGCGGATAGTAAGTGTTCAATAGAAAATGAAGGGAAAGGGGTAACTGTAGAACTTTTTATTCTGTAGATTTCATACCAATTCCCATAATCACATGACTTCTCAATATGATTGTAGCGTAGTTGGTACATCTAAAACTAATTTGCGAATGAAATGACGCGGTTTCCAAAAAAAAAAAAAAAAAAAAAAAAAAAAAAAAAAAATTTCGCTTCAAATGGACATGCTGCTGATCCTCCATGTCGGCCTCAAATGACACTGCTAGCCCGAGAGAAAGAAAGAATAGCAAATACAAGTCTCCTTCAGTCATCCTTCCTCTTTCACCATCTTCCAGTATATCAAAAGAATTTCTTTTCCGTAACCAGCGATCCTGTCAACTGGAATATTAAAAAAAGAAAAGAAAAAGGGAGAGGAAAACCTTGCTTCATTCGGTTTTCCTCCCTACTCCAAATACTCCGGCTTGAGTGAGACGAAACGTATGCCGTATCTGATAATTCTATATATGGTGGTTTGATATATTTGTAGAGAGAACAGGAAATGTGTTCGAAAATGTTCTCAGGTGAGTTGCCTTTTAGGAAACCTTTAATTTTTTTCCCGACGACTTGTTTGCCTTGCTTGTTACTTATTTTTTTAATTTTTATTGTTTTTGGCCTAGAAATGATCTCAAAAGTAAAGTGATGATATGCCATCCATACTAATATTGTTCCTAATGATGATATACGGGCATTGTTCAATGTGTGTGTGTGTGTGTGTGTGTGTGTGTGTGTACAAATGTACATATACACTGTGAGAGAGTGAGAGAAAGAGAGAGAGTGAGAGTGAGAGTGAGAGAGAGTGTGAGAGAGAGAGAGAGAGAGAGAGAGAGAGAGAGAGAGAGAGAGAGAGAGAGAGAGAGAGAGAGAGAGAGAGAGAAAAGGATGTAAATGTCTACGCATAGGAAAGGAAATCATCAACAGGAATTTCGCTGGAACAATCATAAAAATTCTTCGCGCAGACATCAAAATTCCAAAATTATAATTCTTTTAAAAGGAGTCTGACTTATCCGAGAAAATATACATAGCCAACAAAATACTTAAAAGAAAATAAATATTTTTTATTCAAACAAAGCGTTTGAGCAAATTACCAAGCATATGCTGGCAAAAGACTCGAGAAAAATCACACACACATACACACACACACATATACATACATATGTATACATACATGCATATACATACATACATACATACATACATACATATATATATATATATATATATATATATATATATATATATATACATACATATGCATTCATATATATATATTATATATATATATTATGTATGTATGAATATATATATATATATATATATATATATATATATATATATATATATATATATATATGTATATAATATTTCTTCTTTCCATGCATTTGGTGTATGTTGAACTTCCAAATAACAGAAATTGCAAATTTTGTTCTATTGTTTACCAATATGTAGGAATCAAATGAAAGCATATTCAACATCAAAGTCATAAGAAAATACAAAGTTTCTTATAACATTATTTCTCTCGAAATAAACACACGCACATGTGCATACGTATATATACATATGCATATATTTTTTTCATTTTTCTTTCCTTTGTTTTAAATTATATTTTTAGAAGTCAGTGCAGTTCAGTGATTCTTAATCACTTGGATCACGAACATTCTTTGGACAGTATAGATGCCTATTGACACCACGGAGATAAAGAAGAAAATGAACTGCCTTGAGCGCAAAAATAACACCCATTTATCTTGAATTCAGTCAATTATTTTTCTTACCCTGTCCGGATTTGGAATTCCGTTTAAAAGATGCTTTATATGTCAGCAAAAAGTTTTTTTTTTTTTATTTTTTTTTTTTTTATCAAATGCCAAGAAAGGTCGCTTCCATGCAATCAAATGTGTGAAAAGACTTCCTTATGTGTATGACAATCTATAAATTTTCGACCAATTTGGCTTTTTTATTTGTTCTGTTTTCTCAACAACTTTATCAATTATCCGTTTATCTTACTTCTATTTTCATCTTACGTGATATTGCTCCCAGGTAGAAGATAAAAAGGAAGAGAGAATATAAAGAGATAAAGAAAGACAAAAAGTAAAAACAAATCAAAACATAGATAAATTATTGTTCCCTCAAATAGCGACGTAATTTCTTTCTCAAAAGACCTCCACAAGACAAAGGTTTCTGTCAAATCCTTTCGAAACAGAATGATAACACATGCGCTTTTTTTTTCTTCTTTTCCGAAATGCCAGTCGTTGTTCAGTAAAGGAAAAAGAAAGACATTTCTTCTATATGAACAATTCGAACAGTACAGTGTGGATTACGTCCGAGCAGTTTCGTTCCCATTCCCGAGGGATTGAGCTTCCGAAACTGAACCGAAGAAAAATTGAAGAAGTTGAGAAATCCGTTTGTGTCTTTTTTTTTTCTTGAACACCGAGGTCGTCTAGCGTTTGTTTCTTGAACACCGAGGTCCTCTAGCGTTTGTTTCTTGAACACCGAGGTCCTCTAGCGTTTGTTTCTTGAACACCGAGGTCCTCTAGCGTTTGTTTCTTGAACACCGAGGTCCTCTAGCGTTTGTTTCTTGAACACCGAGGTCCTCTAGCGTTTGTTTCTTGAACACCGAGGTCCTCTAGCGTTTGTTTCTTCTCTTTATCTTGAACACCGAGGTCCTCCAGCGGTATTTATACGTTCACATGGCCCTTGTATGTGTATCCAGGGGACCAGGAATGGATCTAAATCCTGAAGTAATTATATCCGAACATATTTTTTCTTATTAATCTGAGTGCAGAGATGCCACTGGAATATAAAGAAGAATCTGTGTATGTATCGAATTTGTTATCGAAAGAGACAAAAATGTCACAGTCGCCCCCCCCCCCCCCCCTCATATCTCAAGAGATTTGTAACAGCTTCCACAAAAGCATGTTCTCTGACACGTCTATGAAGGTGCTTTTATATAGGACGAAATTCATTCTCTTTATTATCGTTTTGTAAAAGAAAGGAAGAAATATAAATGCCTTTTTTTGAGGGGGGGGAGGTTACTTTTGATTTGTTTGATTTTCTTGAAGATTACCAATACTTGTTATTATTGACAGACACTCGTATTAGAGAAAAATAAATTAATTGATATTTCTGACCCGCAAGCAAGCACACAAATTGCTTCTCGTCCATCTAAAATAATAAAAAGGAAAAAAACTTAGAACTCTTTTATCTGACAAATATATGATGCTAATATTAAAATTGCATGGCACTTAAAAGACTGTTCTGTAAGCGTTGCAATTACTCATTTTCCCGCGATTAAAAAATGGTTATACTCGATATATCTTGTAGCATTTATACGTACATTTCAGTGTTAACAAACTATTTTTTCAGTGTTATTATCATCACTTTAATATAGAACTGCGAATGGACATACAAGTGCGATTTTTCTAAAAGAATTATGGTAGTGGTGCAGTGTAGGTAAATTTCTGACGCGGATAGTAAGTGTTCAATAGAAAATGAAGGGAAAGGGGTAACTGTAGAACTTTTTATTCTGTAGATTTCATACCAATTCCCATAATCACATGACTTCTCAATATGATCGTAGCGTAGTTGGTACATCTACAACTAATTTGCGAATGAAATGACGCTGTTTCCAGGAAAAAGAATATGTCCTTCGCTTCAAATGGACATTCTGCTGATCCTCCATGTCGGCCTCAAATGACACTGCTAGCCCGAGAGAAAGAAAGTATAGCAAATACACGTCTCCTTCAGTCATCCTTCCTCTTTTACCATCTTCCAATATATCAAAAGAATTTATTTTCCGTAACCGGCGGTCTTGTCAACTGGAATATTAAAAAGATAAGAAAAAAATAAAAGAAAAAGGGAGAGGAAAACCTTGCTCCATTCGGTTTTCCTCACTACTCCAAATACTCCGGCTTGAGTGAGACGAAACGTATGCCGTATCTGATAATTCTATATAAGGTGGTTTGATATATTTGTAGAAAGAACAGGAAATGTGTTCGAAAATGTTCTCAGTTCAGTTCCTTTTTAGGAAACCCTTAATTTTTTCCGACGACTTGTTTGCCTTGCTTGTTACTTATTGTTTTTATTTTATTTATTTTTGGGCCTAGAAATTATCTCAAAAGTAAAGTGATGATATACCATCCATACTAATATTGTTCCTGATGATGATATAAGGGTATTGTTCAATATGTGTGTGCGTGTGCGTGTGCGTGTGTGTGTGCGCATACGCACACATCCACACACACAAATATACATATACACAGTGAGAGAGTGAGAGAAAGAGAAAGAGAGAGAGAGAGAGAGAGAGAGAGAGAGAGAGAGAGAGAGAGAGAGTGAGAGTGAGAGTGAGAGTGAGAGAGAAAGAGAAAGACAGACAGACAGACACACACAGAGAGATAGATAGAGAGAGAGAGAGAGAGAGAGAGAGAGAGAGAGAGAGAGAGAGAGAGAGAGAGAGAGAGAGAGAGAGAGAGAAGTGAATGTCTACCCATAGGAAAGGAAATTATTAACAGGAATTTCGCTGGAAAAATCATAAAAATTCTTCGCGCAGACATCAAAATTCCAAAAAAATAATTCTTTTAAAAGGAGTCTGACTTATCCGAGAAAATATACATAGCCAACAAAATACTTAAAAGAAAAAAATAGTTTTTATTTAAACAAAGCGTTTGAACAAATTACCAAGCATATGCTGACAAAAGACTCGAAACACACACACACACACACACACACACACACACACACACACACACACACACACACACACACACCCACACACACACGCATATTTATACATACATGCCTTTAGTATATGTTGATTGCTGAACTTCCAAATAACAGAAATTGCAAATTTTGTTCTATTGTTTGCCAGTATGTAAGAATCAAATGAAAGCATATTCGACATCAAAGTCATAAGAAAATACAAAGTTTCTTATAACATTATTTCTCTCGAAATATACACACACATGTGCATACGTATATATACATATATATATATATATATATATATATATATATATATATATATATATATATATATATATATATATATTTTTTTTTTTTTTTTTTTTTTTTTTTTTTTTTTTTCTTTCTGTTGTTTTAAATCATATTCTTGGGAGCCAGTGCAGTTCTGTGATTCTTAATCACTGGGATCACGAACATTCTTTGGACAGTATAGATGCCTTTTGACACCACGGAGATTAAGATGAAGAAGAAATTGAACTGCTTTGAGTGCAAAAATCACACCCATTTATCTTGAATTCAGTCAATTATTTTTCTTACCCTTTCCGAAAGATTTGGAATTCCGTTTAAAAGAAGCTTCATATGTCAGCAAAAAGTTTTTTATTTTTTCTGGATCGAAAGCCGATAAAGGTCGCTTGCACGCTACCAAATGTGTGAAAGGCCTTCCTTATTTAATGTGAATGACAATCTATAAATTTTCTACTGTTTTGGTTTTCTTATTGCTCTGTTTTCCCAACAACTTTATCAATTATCCGTTTATCTTATTCCCATTTTCATCTTACGTGATATTGCTCCCAGGGAGAAGATAAAAAGGAAGGGAGAATATAAAGAGAGAAAGAAAGACAAAAAAGTAAAAACAAATCAAAACATTGATATATTATTGTTCCCTCAAATAGCGACGTAATTTCTTTCTCAAAAGACCTTCACAAGACAAAGGTTTCTGTCAAATCCTTTCGAAACAGAATGATAACACATGCGCTTTTTTTTCTTCTTTTCCGAAATGCCAGTCGTTGTTCTATATGAACAATTCGAACAGTACAGTGTGGATTACGTCCGAGCAGTTTCGTTCCCATTCCCGAGGGATTGAGCTTCCGAAACTGAACCGAAGAAAAATTGAAGAAGTTGAGAAATCCGGTTGTTTCTTTTCTTTTTCTTGAACACCGAGGTCGTCTAGCGTTTGTTTCTTGAACACCGAGGTCCTCTAGCGTTTGTTTCTTCTCTTTATCTTGAACACCGAGGTCCTCCAGCGGTATTTATACGTTCATATGGTCCTTGTATGTGTATCCAGGGGACCAGGAATGGATCTAAATCCTGAAGTGATTATATCCGAACATATTTTTCTTATTAATCTGAGTACAGAGATGCCACTGGAATATAAAGAAGAATCTGTGTATGTATCGAATTTGTTATCGAAAGAGACAGAAATGTCACAGTCGCCCCCCCCCCCCCCTCATATCTCAAGAGATTTGTAACAGCTTCCACAAAAGCATGTTCTCTGACACGTCTATCAAGGCACTTTTTTATAGGACGAAATTCATTCTCTTTATTATCGTTTTGTAAAAGAAAGGAAGAAATATAAATGCCTTTTTTTGAGGGGGGGGGTTACTTTTGATTTGTTTGATTTTCTTGAAGATTACCAATACTTGTTATTATTGACAGACACTCGTATTAGAGAAAAATAAACTAATTGATATTTCTGACCCGCAAGCAAGCGCACAAATTGCTTCTCGTCCATCTAAAATAATAAAAAGGAAAAAAACTTAAAACTCTTTTATCAGACAAATATATGATGTTAATATTCAAATTGCATGGCACTTAAAAGACTAGTTCTGTAAGCGTTGCAATTACTCATTTTCCCACGATTAAAAAATGGTTATACTCGATATATCTTGTAGCATTTATACGTACATTTCAGTGTTAACAAACTATTTTTTCAGTGTTATTATCACCACTTTAATACAGAACAGCGAATGGACATACAAGTGCGATTTTTCTAAAAGAACTATGGTAATGGTGCAGTGTAGGTAAATTTCTGACGCGGATAGTAAGTGTTCAATAGAAAAAGAAGGGAAAGGGATAACCATAGAACTTTTTATTCTGTAGATTTCATACCAATTCCCATAATCACACGACTTCTCAATATGATCGTAGCGTAGTTGGTACATCTAAGACTAATTTGCGAATGAAATGACGCTGTTTCCAGGAAAAAGAACATGTCCTTCGCTTCAAATGGGCATGCTGTTGATCCTCCATGTCGGCCTCAAATGACACTGCTAGCCCGAGAGAAAGAAAGAATAGCAAATACACGTCTCCTTCAGTCATCTTTCCTCTTTCGCCATCTTCCAATATAACAAAAGAATTTCTTTTCCGTACCGGCGGTCCTGTCAACTGGAATATTAAAAAAAGAAAAGAAAAAAGGTGAGGGAAACCTTGCTTCATTCGGTTTTCCTCACTACTCCAAATACTCCGGCTTGAGTGAGACGAAACGTATGCCTTATCTGGTAATTCTATATAAGGTGGTTTGATATATTTGTAGAGAGAACAGGAAATGTGTTCGAAAATGTTCTCAGTTCAGTTGCCTTTTAGGAAACCTTTAATTTTTTCCCGACGACTTGTTTGCCTTGCTTATTACTTATTGTTTTAATTTTTATTGTTTTTGGCCTAGAAATGATCTCAAAAGTAAAGTGATGATATGCCATCCATACTAATATTGTTCCTAATGATGATATACGGGCATTGTTCAATGTGTGTGTGTGTGTGTGTGTGTGTGTGTGTGTGTGTGTGTGTGTGTGTGTGTGTGTGTGTGTACAAATGTACATATACACTGTGAGAGAGAGAGAGAGAGAGAGAGAGAGAGAGAGAGAGAGAGAGAGAGAGAGAGAGAGAGAGAGAGAGAGAGAGAAAAGGAAGTAAATGTCTACGCATAGGAAAGGAAATCATCAACAGGAATTTCGCTGGAACAATCATAAAAATTCTTCGCGCAGACATCAAAATTCCAAAATTATAATTCTTTTAAAAGGAGTCTGACTTATCCGAGAAAATATACATAGCCAACAAAATACTTAAGAGAAAATAAATATTTTTTATTCAAACAAAGCGTTTGAACAAATTACCAAGCATATGCTGGCAAAAGACTCGAGAAAAAAACAAAAAACCAAAAAACACAGACACACATAAACACGCACACACACATATACATACATATGTATACATACATGCATATACATACATACATACATATATATATGTATATATATGTATGTATATATATATATATATATATATATATATATATATATATATATATATATATATATTATATGCATTACATATGCATGCATATATATATATATATATATATATATATATATATATATATATATATATATATATATATATATTATGTATATATATGTATCTATGAATACATTAATATATGTATATAATATTCATATAAATAAATAAATAAATAAATATATATATATATATATTGTGTATATATATATGTATGTATGAATACATATATATATAAGTATATAATATTTCTTCTTCTTTCCATGCGTTCGGTGTACGTTGATTGCTGAACTTTCAAATAACAGAAATTGCAAATTTTGTTCTATTGTTTGCCAGTATGTAAGAATCAAATGAAAGCATATTCGACATCAAAGTCATAAGAAAATACAAAGTTTCTTATAACATTATTTCTCTCGAAATAAACACACGCACATGTGCATACGTATATATACATATCTATTTCTTTTTTTTTTTTATTGTTTTCTCTGTTTCTTTAAATCATACTCTTGGGAGCCAGTGCAGTTCTGTGATCCTTAATCACTAGGTTCACGAACATTCTTTGGACAGTATAGATGCCTTTTGACACCACGGAGATGAAAATAAAAACTGTGCAGTGATCTGTGCTTTCTTAAGAGTCAATCTATTGAAAAAAAACAAAACAAAAAAAACATTGAACTGCCTTGAGTGCAAAAATCACACCCATTTATCTTGAATTCAGTCAATTATTTTTCTTACCCTGTCCGGAAGATTTGGAATTCCGTTTAAAAGAAGCTCTATATGTCAGCAAAATGTTTTTTTTTTTTTTTTTTTTTCTGGATCAAATGCCGATAAAGGTCGCTTTCGTGCTACCAAATGTGTGAAAGGACTTCCTTATTTAATGTGTATAACAATCTATAAATGTTCTACTGATTTGGCTGTTTTTATTATTCTGTTTTCTCAACAACTCAATTATCCGTTTATCTTATTTCTATTTTCATCTTATGTGATATCGCTCCCCGGTAGAAGATAAAAAGGAAGAGAGAATCTAAAGAGAGACAGAAAGACAAAAAGTAAAAACAAATCAAAACATATAGATATATTATTGTTCCCTCAAATAGCGACGTAATTTCTTTCTCAAAAGACCTCCACAAGACAAAGGTTTCTGTCAAATCCTTTCGAAACAGAATGATAACACATGCGCTTTTTTTCCTTCTTTTCCGAAATGCCAGTCGTTGTTCAGTAAAGGAAAAAGAAAGACACTTTTTTCTATATGAACAATTCGAACAGTACAGTGTGGATTACGTCCGAGCAGTTTTGTTCCCATTCCTGAGGGATTGAGCTTCCGAAACTGAACCGAAGAAAAATTGAAGAAGTTGAGAAATCCGGTTGTTTCTTTTCTTTTTCTTGAACACCGAGGTCCTCTAGCGTTTGTTTCATTTCTTTTTCTTGAACACCGAGGTCCTCCAGCGTTTGTTTCTTTTCTTTTTCTTGAACACCGAGGTTCTCCAGCGTTTGTTTCTTTTCTTTTTCTTGAACACCGAGGTCCTCCAGCGTTGTTTCTTTCCTTTTTCTTGAACACCGAGGTCCTCCAGCGTTTGTTTCATTTCTTTTTCTTGAACACCGAGGTCCTCCAGCGTTTGTTTCATTTCTTTTTCTTGAACACCGAGGTCCTCCAGCGGTTTTTTTTTATGTTCACATGGCCCATATATGCGTATCCATTGGACCAGGAATTAACTGAGAGCCAGAAGTGATTATATCCGAACATATTTTTCTTATCAATGTGAATGCAGAGATGTCACTGGAATATAAAGAAGAATCTGTGTATGTATCGAATTTGTTATCGAAAGAGACAGTACTATCGTATATTAATAAGTGTTTGATTTTCTTGATGATTGCCAATACTTGTTATTATTGACAGACACTCGTATTAGAAAAAAATAAACTAATTGATATTTCTGACCCGCAAGCAAGCGCACAAATTGCTTCTCGTCCATCTAGAATAATAAAAAGGAAAAAAACTTAGAACTCTTTTATCAGACAAATATATGATGTTAATATTCAAATTGCATGGCACTTAAAAGACTGGTTCTGTAAGCGTTGCAATTACTCATTTTCCCACGATTAAAAAATGGTTATACTCGATATATCTTGTAGCATTTATACGTACATTTCAGTGTTAACAAACTAATTTTTCAGTGTTATTACCACCACTATAATACAGAGCAGCTACGAGATTAGGTGTTGCATTACATTTAATATATTCTTATTAATACTTAAAGAAATATTTTCGAATGGACCTGCAAATGCGATTTTTCTAAAATAACTATGGTAGTGGTGCAGTGTAGGTTATACTCAATATATATGTAGCATTTATACGTGCATTTCAGTGTTAACAAAATATTTTTTCAGTGTTATTAGCACCACTATAATGCAGAACAGCGAATGGACATACAAGTGCGATTTTTCTAAAAGAATTATGGTAGTGGTGCAGTGTAAGTAAATTTCTGACGCGGATAGTAAGTGTTCAATAGAAAATGAAGGGAAAGGGGTAACTGTAGAACTTTTTATTCTGTAGATTTCATACCAATTCCCATAATCACATGACTTCTCAATATGATTGTAGCGTAGTTGGTACATCTAAGACTAATTTGCGAATGAAATGACGCGGTTTCCAGAAAAATGAATATGTTCTTCGCTTCAAATGGACACGCTGCTGATCCTCCATGTCGGCCTCAAATGACACTGCTAGCCCGAGAGAAAGAAAGTATAGCAAATACACGTCTCCTTCAGTCATCCTTCCTCTTTTACCATCTTCCAATATACCAAAAGAATTTCTTTTCCGTAACCGGCGATCCTGTCAACTGGAATATTAAAAAAAGAAAGAAAAAAGGAGAGGGAAACCTTGCTTCATTCGGATTTCCTCCCTACTCCAAATACTCCGGCTTGAGTGAGACGAAACGTATGCCGTATCTGGTAATTCTATATATGGTGGTTTGATATATTTGTAGAGAGAACAGGAAATGTGTTCGAAAATGTTCTCAGTTCAGTTGCCTTTTAGGAAACCTTTAATTTTTTTCCGACGACTTGTTTGCCTTGCTTGTTACTTATTGTTTTAATTTTTATTGTTTTTGGCCTAGAAATGATCTCAAAAGTAAAGTGATGATATGCCATCCATACTAATATTGTTCCTAATGATGATATACGGGCATTGTTCAATGTGTGTGTGTGTGTGTGTGTGTGTGTGTGTGTGTGTGTGTGTGTGTGTGTGTGTGTGTGTGTGTACAAATGTACATATACACTGTGAGAGAGTGAGAGAAAGAGAGAGAGTGAGAGAGAGTGATAGAGTGAGAGAGAGAGAGAGAGAGAGAGAGAGAGAGAGAGAGAGAGAGAGAGAGAGAGAGAAAAGGAAGTAAATGTCTACGCATAGGAAAGGAAATCATCAACAGGAATTTCGCTGGAACAATCATAAAAATTCTTCGCGCAGACATCAAAATTCCAAAATTATAATTCTTTTAAAAGGAGTATGACTTATCCGAGAAAATATACATAGCCAACAAAATACTTAAAAGAAAATAAATATTTTTTATTCAAACAAAGCGTTTGAACAAATTACCAAGCATATGCAGGCAAAAGACTCGAGAAAAAACAAAAAACCAAAAAACACAGACACACATAAACACGCACACACACATATACATACATATGTATACATACATGCATATACATACATACATACATATATTTATATATGTATATATATGTATGTATATATATATATTATATATATATTATATGCATTACATATGCATGCATATATATATATATATATATATATATATATATATATATATATATATATATATATATTATGTATATATATATGTATCTATGAATACATTAATATATGTATATAATATTCATATAAATAAATAAATATATATATATATATTGTGTATATATATATGTATGTATGAATACATATATATAAGTATATAATATTTCTTCTTCTTTCCATGCGTTCGGTGTACGTTGATTGCTGAACTTTCAAATAACAGAAATTGCAAATTTTGTTCTATTGTTTGCCAGTATGTAAGAATCAAATGAAAGCAAATTCGACATCAAAGTCATAAGAAAATACAAAGTTTCTTATAACATTATTTCTCTCGAAATAAACACACGCACATGTGCATACGTATATATACATATCTATTTCTTTTCTTTTTTTTTTATTGTTTTCTCTGTTTCTTTAAATCATACTCTTGGGAGCCAGTGCAGTTCTGTGATCCTTAATCACTAGGTTCACGAACATTCTTTGGACAGTATAGATGCCTTTTGACACCACGGAGATGAAAATAAAAACTGTGCAGTGATCTGTGCTTTCTTAAGAGTCAATCTATTAAAAAAAAAAAAAAAAAAAAAAAAAAAAAAAAAAAAAAAAAAAAAAAAAACATTGAACTGCCTTGAGTGCAAAAACACACCCATTTATCTTGAATTCAGTCAACTATTTTTCTTACCCTGTCCGGAAGATTTGGAATTCCGTTTAAAAGAAGCTCTATATGTCAGCAAAATGTTTTTTTTTTTATTTATTTCTGGATCAAATGCCGATAAAGGTCGCTTCCACGCTACCAAATGCGTGAAAGGACTTCCTTATTTAAATAGTATAACAATCTATAAATGTTCTACTGATTTGGCTTTTATATTGTTCTGTTTTCTCAACAACTTCTCAATTATCCGTTTATCTTATTTCCATTTTCATCTTATGTGATATTGCTCCCAGGTAGAAGATAAAAAGGAAGAGAGAATATAAAGAGATAAAGAAAGACAAAAAGTAAAAACAAATCAAAACATATAGATATATTATTGTTCCCTCAAATAGCGACGTAATTTCTTTCTCAAAAGACCTCCACACGACAAAGGTTTCTGTCAAATCCTTTCGAAACAGAATGATAACACATGCGCTTTTTTTTTTCCTTCTTTTCCGAAATGCCAGTCGTTGTTCAGTAAAGGAAAAAGAAAGACATTTCTTCTATATGAACAATTCGAACAGTACAGTGTGGATTACGTCCGAGCAGTTTCGTTCCCATTCATGAGGGATTGAGTTTCCGAAAGTGAACTGAAGAAAAATTGAAGAAGTTGAGAAATCCGTTTGTTTCTTTTTTCTTTTCTTGAACACCGAGGTCCTCTAGCGTTTGTTTCTTTTCTTTTTCTTGAACACCGAGGTCCTCTAAGGTTTGTTTCTTTTCTTTTCCTTGAACACCGAGGTCCTCCAGCGTTTGTTTCTATTCTTTTTCTTGAACACCGAGGTCCTCTAGCGTTTGTTTCATTTCTTTTTCTTGAACACCGAGGTCCTCCAGCGTTTGTTTCTATTCTTTTCTTGAACACCGAGGTCCTCTAGCGTTTGTTTCATTTCTTTTTCTTGAACACCGAGGTCCTCCAGCGTTTGTTTCTTTTCTTTTCCTTGAACACCGAGGTCCTCCAGCGTTTGTTTCTTTTCTTTTTCTTGAACACCGAGGTCCTCCAGCGTTTGTTTCTTTTCTTTTCTTGAACACCGAGGTCCTCCAGCGTTTGTTTCATTTCTTTTTCTTGAACACCGAGGTCCTCCAGCGTTTGTTTCTTTTCTTTTCTTGAACACCGAGGTCTTTCAGCGTTTGTTTCATTTCTTTTTCTTGAACACCGAGGTCTTTCAGCGTTTGTTTCTTTTCTTTTTCTTGAACACCGAGGTACTCTAGCGTTTGTTTCATTTCTTTTTCTTGAACACCGAGGTACTCTAGCATTTGTATCATTTCTTTTTCTTGAACACCGAGGTCTTTCAGCGTTTTTTTTTTTCTTTTCTTGAACACCGAGGTCCTCTAGCGTTTGTTTCTTTTCTTTTTCTTGAACACCGAGGTCCTCCAGCGTTTGTTTCATTTCTTTTTCTTGAACACCGAGGTCCTCCAGCGTTTGTTTCATTTCTTTTTCTTGAACACCGAGGTCTTTCAGCGTTTTTTTTTTTCTTTTCTTGAACACCGAGGTCTTTCAGCGTTTGTTTCTTTTCTTTTTCTTGAACACCGAGGTACTCTAGCGTTTGTTTCATTTCTTTTTCTTGAACACCGAGGTACTCTAGCATTTGTATCATTTCTTTTTCTTGAACACCGAGGTCTTTCAGCGTTTTTTTTTTTCTTTTCTTGAACACCGAGGTCCTCTAGCGTTTGTTTCTTTTCTTTTTCTTGAACACCGAGGTCCTCTAGCATTTGTATCATTTCTTTTTCTTGAACACCGAGGTCTTTCAGCGTTTTTTTTTCTTTTCTTGAACACCGAGGTCCTCCAGCGTTTGTTTCTTTTCTTTTCCTTCAACACCGAGGTCCTCCAGCGTTTGTTTTTCTTTTTCTTGAACACCGAGGTCTTTCAGCGTTTGTTTCTTTTCTTTTTCTTGAACACCGAGGTCCTCTAGCGTTTGTTTCTTTTCTTTTTCTTGAACACCGAGGTACTCTAGCGTTTGTTTCATTTCTTTTTCTTGAACACCGAGGTCTTTCAGCGTTTTTTTTTTTCTTTTCTTGAACACCGAGGTCCTCCAGCGTTTGTTTCTTTTCTTTTCTTGAACACCGAGGTCCTCCAGCGTTTGTTTCATTTCTTTTTCTTGAACACCGAGGTCCTCCAGCGTTTGTTTCTTTTCTTTTTCTTGAACACCGAGGTCCTCCAGCGTTTGTTTCATTTCTTTTTCTTGAACACTGAGGTCCTCTAAGGTTTGTTTCTTTTCTTTTCTTGAACACCGAGGTCCTCCAGCGTTTGTTTCTTTTCTTTTTCTTGAACACCGAGGTCCTCCAGCGTTTGTTTCATTTCTTTTTCTTGAACACCGAGGTCCTCCAGCGTTTGTTTTTCTTTTTCTTGAACACCGAGGTCCTCCAGCGTTTGTTTTTCTTTTTCTTGAACACCGAGGTCTTTCAGCGTTTGTTTCTTTTCTTTTTCTTGAACACCGAGGTACTCTAGCGTTTGTTTCATTTCTTTTTCTTGAACACCGAGGTCTTTCAGCGTTTTTTTTTCTTTTCTTGAACACCGAGGTCCTCCAGCGTTTGTTTCTTTTCTTTTCCTTCAACACCGAGGTCCTCCAGCGTTTGTTTTTCTTTTTCTTGAACACCGAGGTCTTTCAGCGTTTTTTTTTTCTTTTCTTGAACACCGAGGTCCTCTAGCGTTTGTTTCTTTTCTTTTTCTTGAACACCGAGGTCCTCTAAGGTTTGTTTCTTTTCTTTTTCTTGAACACCGAGGTCCTCCAGCGTTTGTTTCATTTCTTTTTCTTGAACACCGAGGTCCTCCAGCGTTTGTTTCATTTCTTTTTCTTGAACACCGAGGTCTTTCAGCGTTTTTTTTTCTTTTCTTGAACACCGAGGTCCTCTAGCGTTTGTTTCTTTTCTTTTTCTTGAACACCGAGGTCCTCTAAGGTTTGTTTCTTTTCTTTTTCTTGAACACCGAGGTCCTCCAGCGTTTGTTTCATTTCTTTTTCTTGAACACCGAGGTCCTCCAGCGTTTGTTTCATTTCTTTTTCTTGAACACCGAGGTCTTTCAGCGTTTTTTTTTTCTTTTCTTGAACACCGAGGTCCTCTAGCGTTTGTTTCTTTTCTTTTCCTTGAACACCGAGGTCCTCCAGCGTTTGTTTCATTTCTTTTTCTTGAACACCGAGGTCTTTCAACGTTTTTTTTTCTTTTCTTGAACACCGAGGTCCTCTAGCGTTTGTTTCTTTTCTTTTTCTTGAACACCGAGGTCCTCCAGCGTTTGTTTCATTTCTTTTTCTTGAACACCGAGGTCTTTCAACGTTTTTTTTTCTTTTCTTGAACACCGAGGTCTTCCAGCGTTTGTTTCTTTTCTTTTCTTGAACACCGAGGTCCTCTAGCGTTTGTTTCATTTCTTTTTCTTGAACACCGAGGTCTTTCAACGTTTTTTTTTCTTTTTTTGAACACCGAGGTCCTCTAGCGTTTGTTTCTTTTCTTTTTCTTGAACACCGAGGTCCTCCAGCGTTTGTTTCATTTCTTTTTCTTGAACACCGAGGTCCTCCAGCGTTTGTTTCATTTCTTTTTCTTGAACACCGAGGTCCTCTAGCGTTTGTTTCTTTTCTTTTCTTGAACACCGAGGTCCTCTAGCGTTTGTTTCATTTCTTTTTCTTGAACACCGAGGTCTTTCAGCGTTTTTTTTTTTCTTTTCTTGAACACCGAGGTCCTCCAGCGTTTGTTTCTTTTCTTTTTCTTGAACACCGAGGTCCTCCAGCGTTTGTTTCTTTTCTTTTCTTGAACACCGAGGTCCTCTAGCGTTTGTTTCATTTCTTTTTCTTGAACACCGAGGTCTTTCAGCGTTTTTTTTTTCTTTTCTTGAACACCGAGGTCTTCCAGCGTTTGTTTCTTTTCTTTTTCTTGAACACCGAGGTACTCTAGCGTTTGTTTCATTTCTTTTTCTTGAACACCGAGGTCTTTCAGCGTTTTTTTTTCTTTTCTTGAACACCGAGGTCTTCCAGCGTTTGTTTCTTTTCTTTTTCTTGAACACCGAGGTACTCTAGCGTTTGTTTCATTTCTTTTTCTTGAACACCGAGGTCTTTCAGCGTTTTTTTTTTCTTTTCTTGAACACCGAGGTCTTCCAGCGTTTGTTTCTTTTCTTTTTCTTGAACACCGAGGTCCTCTAGCGTTTGTTTCATTTCTTTTTCTTGAACACCGAGGTCTTTCAGCGTTTTTTTTTTCTTTTCTTGAACACCGAGGTCCTCTAGCGTTTGTTTCTTTTCTTTTTCTTGAACACCGAGGTCCTCTAAGGTTTGTTTCTTTTCTTTTTCTTGAACACCGAGGTCCTCCAGCGTTTGTTTCATTTCTTTTTCTTGAACACCGAGGTCCTCTAGCGTTTGTTTCTTTTCTTTTCCTTGAACACCGAGGTCCTCCAGCGTTTGTTTCATTTCTTTTTCTTGAACACTGAGGTCCTCTAAGGTTTGTTTCTTTTCTTTTCTTGAACACCGAGGTCCTCCAGCGTTTGTTTCTTTTCTTTTTCTTGAACACCGAGGTCCTCTAGCGTTTGTTTCTTTTCTTTTTCTTGAACACCGAGGTCCTCCAGCGTTTGTTTCTTTTCTTTTTCTTGAACACCGAGGTCCTCCAGCGTTGTTTCTTTCCTTTTTCTTGAACACCGAGGTCCTCCAGCGTTTGTTTCTTTTCTTTTTCTTGAACACCGAGGTCCTCCAGCGTTTGTTTCATTTCTTTTTCTTGAACACCGAGGTCCTCCAGCGGTTTTTTATATGTTCACATGGCCCTTGTATGCGTATCCATTGGACCAGGAATTAACTGAGAGCCTGAAGTGATTATATCCGAACATATTTTTCTTATTAATG